>NW_008674727.1:39734-44261 GCF_000695815.1 Acanthisitta chloris
AGTGTTTCCTATTTTCAAACACAAAAATAATTACTGTGGTTGTTAACAGAATTGATTTCATCAAGTAGAATTCTACTCCTTAGGCAAAGTCTCAGGGACTTTTCTGACCAAATGAGAGTCTCAGTGAAGTTCTGGCTGATCCTTGTGCAAGGCTGGAGTTTACTGTTCTTGATAATGAATCATTCTTCAGCAGTATCTCTGATATCCTGAGCTATCAGAATGGAAAAGCATATACACCATACTCTTGTACTTGTCACATAGAAGACTCAGAGGCCTCTAGACCTGTTAGCTGAACACAGACAATGACTTATAAACCAAAACAAGAAGCCCACAGAAGTCATGTGGATAAAAATACTGAAATGGTCCAACTACCACCACCTTCCAACATGAACACATCGCTGCTGCATATGCATCCTCTAAGAGATGTTCATGTATGCAAAACGCAGCAAAGACAAGTCCTCACCACCAAGGAAAATCTGAAGCATTCTGAAGGACACCAGAAACTGTAAGGTTGTAATTTTGTCTCCCAAAAATAAGGAAGAATTCTGCTATTTACACCAATAGCTCCGAAGTTTTTATCTGTGAATAGGTGTATTTTTTAAGTTTTAATATCTGTTGTATTTGATTGTGTCTTCTCAAATCGTATTTAGTCAGTGGTTTTCAAATATTGATAATCTGTGTAGCCCTAAGAATTATCTGATGGAGCTGTAGATTCTTGTACAAGGACTGATAACCTGCCAGGATTAGGCATTTTTTTTTGTTAGTACACAGATTTCCAGGGTCTCAATCACATGCTGAAAATTGCTAATTGGTATTTTTGCTATCAGTTGCTATATCAACGATCACATTTTTGGGTTTTCAAATTAACTTCTGCAGTGGGGTGCAAGTCCACTGAAGCAGAGCACATGCTGTCAGTGAGATTTCTTCATGATGTGTATATACTTTCCCAGTTCTAGTTGCTGTGGGATTGATTTAGTTGGTCCTTGTATCTCACTGAATTCCTAAAACAAGTGCCATTACTTTCAAGTAGAACAGCCATGTGCAGATGCCTGTCCTCCAACTTATGGATCCTGTTCCATAGGAGGATGATCTGGTGTGTTCACAGTGGCTGGGAAATGAATGTATTGCATGGTGGAAAGATATATTTCATAGTGACCTAGGGGTATGTGTTCAGAATGCTGACTAATGTGTTTATCTGACAATTCTCTCTCAATTTGTTGAAATAAAAATACAAAGTCAGATCTTGTGGAGGACTAAGTTAAAAAAGGGGAGTTAAAGTTTATTCCCTGTGCAAGTAAAAGAGCATGAGGAATTGTCTGCAAATCAAATCTTAACACAGAAAATCCACATTCTGGAGTTTGTTTTACATGGTTGCAGGAAAATCGCTGATTTCAGTTTGTAAGATTGACCTGAAATACAGCAGCTGTTTGTGTCTCATTCTGGTGTTTTGTTGAAGCTTTGCTTTAACTTTTATGGCCAGGAGCAAACAAGAGTCCTTGTGTCAGAAAATAAATTTGATCTTCTTTCCTTTTTGATATTCTTCTACTTTAGCAATTTAGTACTGCAACTGAATGTAGAAAACCTGAGAAACTACAGACTCTTTCATTTCACTATTTGAAAAGATATGTCCAAGTCATTGGTAAGAGCCAGAATTATACAGAGAACTCCTCTTTGCTTTCCATTTACTTTTTAAAATAGATGCCTTTCCACTCCACTGTGTCTCAGGTCAAGTTAAAAATGGCTTTAATATTTTTTAGCAAAGGAGAGATAACATCAAATTTTCCCTGATAAAAGAAATTAATATATGAACACTACTGTATGGAAGATCAAGCTTCTTAAAAAATAACTTAATTCACCTTTTTCTTCCTGCAGTGAATGTGTTTGTTTTCTTAACCCACTCCTCCAAACATAGTTTTAACATGCTTATGGCTAAATCTGGTATGGGTGTGAAATAACCACTCAGTAACCTTCCTTCATTAGTCTTCAATTGTTAGTATAGCTTGGAAAATAAAAAGGTATTTGGTGGTTATAGCAATCCCTTTAAACATCTGCAATGGAGATGGAACAGGTTAGAACATACATGACCTAAATTATATCACAGACCACTGCTACTTTTATTGCTTTTATTTTCTTTCATTTTATTAGTTGTAGAGCAATTTTTTAGAGGCACTGGTCGAAACTCTTTTGCAGTTGCTTGGATTTTCCCATCAAAATTTTCCTAATTAAAACCAAAATCCTCAAAAATATTAAAAATCTCAAAAAGAGGGAGTTTCCCAGGTAAAACGCTCCTAATTTTCTGCACATCTGAAAATAGATTTATATTTTTCTTGGGATTTTTGTCCAGAATTCACTAAAAGATTTAGGTAGGCCACTGAAATACTAAATCCAAAATGGTGCTACTGAACCTCAAAGGAACTGTACTTCACATATTCTCATAAATGAGCCTCTTTCCATCCAAGTTGTTTCTCTGCAGCCAGACTGATTGTACTGTTGTCTTGCTGGTTGCCCACAAGCTGGCAGGATTTCCCAATTTAGAGGTAGTGGCTTTGGTACTGGATGAGTCAGAATTACTGTATGTGTGCACAGCAGCTGATTTGCATTTTGCACAGTAGCCCTGGCATGGCCTGGTCCCATCACACCTGCTGTGTGTGCACAAGGGATCTGTGGCTATGTGTGAATCATTGCCACTAGTATCCAAGTCTATTTGCTGTGGCAATTTTCAAATGAAATGGGAAAAATTAATTTGCTTTCAGAATAACCTTAATGAAGAAAACTTAATTTCTGACCCAGGCACATATTTTCAAATGGCTCCTTTCCTATGATATTGCTGAGTATAACATTTTGAATGAGTTACATTGGTATTTGTGCAGGGCAAACCAGTTCAAGTCACAGTATACAAGTTGTGGTATTTGGGAGTAGCATTGGTCATGAGAAACCTTTGGAAAATAAAGTCCCTGAGCAAGAACTAGATTTGAAGTGCAGATTTCATGTCCAGTTTTCACTGCTGGCCAACTCTGCAGGACCTCTGGCTGGTTACCTTAGCTAGAAATAGGAGCCAGCTGCAATACCTGGATATACCTTCCTGTTTGTGCTTCAGACCACATTAATGCAGCAACAGCAGTGACCAAATTTCCCAGTGCAGGCAAGTCCCTAAGTTATACATTTTTTTAATGGGATACTTTCATTAGTGCCTTAGCTGATATTACTCATAAACCAACCCTTGTGCTCTCAGGTTTAATCATTGTCTCGAGGCAGAGGCTTATTAGTGCAAGGTCATTCTATACGTTTTTATTTCATGTTTTCCCTTAGAGAAAGTGAGCGATGTCTCCAGAAAAATCACCTACCTCCTGCCTGGCATATCAACATCCACAGACTTGCTGCCAGCATAGATGGAATGCCTCTTGGTCAAACTTCATGTTGCACCAAAACAGGGAGTTTACAGTAAAAGACAGATAATAAGATCAAGTCCTGAAACTTGTATGTGGGATTCTCTAAGCTGTTTAAAGAAATAATGATAAAACTTCTATTAAAAAAAAAAAGAAAGTGAACTGTTTCTTGAAAATATTCAGTCTCTCATTGTGAGTTAAGTGCTTTTGAAATGCTGGATTGATAACTCTGGAGATCAAAGCCTTACACCTGGCTGAGCTACTTACATGTCCCCGTGGCCTTGGAGCACCCCACAGTCTAGCCCTCAGGGGTGGGGAATTGCTCTGATTCCTTTGCTACTGTTAAGGAATTGAGGTGCAAAAAGGCAAAGTGACATATTTAAGCTCCCATTAGAAGTCTGTGCTGAAGTAGGGATTTCAGACCAGGCATCTGATCTCCTTAGGTAGCAATCCAAATGGGAGCTGTCACCTCTCTCCTACAGAAAAGGTAATGACAGCCAGAAAGTCTCTGATCAAAAAGCATGGGAGATTTCCCTGTTCCATCAAGTCCCTGGGCCTTCAGGAGAGAAACAATGAGAAAGCAGAGTCAAGACAAAGAGAGGAGTGTGAGGTGGCTGACACCAGTGTGTGAGCAACTGGGCTGTGTTCTAACAAGCTTGTTTGTTATGGAACAGTAAATAATGACACTTAGCATAATATATTTTATAATTCTTTGCCACTATTCCTTGTTTTGGAGGATATTTCTAATTGGATTGAAAATAGCTGGAAAATTAGGGAAAAATTTCTGCTGCATCATTGTGCTCAACACTTATGATGGGAATGTTTTAGATCAAAATATGCCAATTATATAGAAACGTGCTGGTCCCCCTGGAATTACCATTTCTCTTTTCCTCCTGCTTCCCTCTCCAGGCTCCTCAGCAGCACACAGACAGGGTTTCTGGGCTTCTTCACTCTTTGGTGTCTGACTGGACAAGGAATCAAGAAGCCAGACCTCTAGGTTCATTGCTTTCCAGTTTTTAACTCCTGCAGAATCATGCAGAGTATATTAGGAGGAATCCAGATCCAGAATCTGCGTGACAAATCAAAGATTTCTGCATGATATACCAGTCCTGGTACTGCTTTGTTCATTTACATCAGCAGG
>NW_008674727.1:44290-65420 GCF_000695815.1 Acanthisitta chloris
CACTCCTTAACCCCAGACAATAATAAATAATATTTTAAAAATTAAGCATAATTAATCTACCATATTTATAGCCATGTAAATTAGAGAGGTCTCAACTAATAATGTGAATCACATATTTTAAAATAAATAAATAAAAGTGGTATAGGCAGAAAAGCAGCCAACCATATGGTTTCACCATATGCTGAAGCATACTTACTGTCCCTTATATCCTGTATTCCCTGTGAAAGCTATGTATACATATTCACTGACAAAAAAAAGCAAAAAGAACCCCAACCCTGCATGAAAGAACTTTAAAGCTACAAGATCAAGAGCTCTGTATTTTGGCTCTGTGAAAAATGCATTCAGTCATAATTTCTCTAATTGATGGATGTTGTGAAGGTCTGGTCTTCTGGGTTTGATCACATCAGTTTTTGCGTGGAAGCTCTTCCTCATGCACTGGAGGTGATGTATGGTAGTCACTGAATGAGTATGAATATTCACATAAAGGAACTGATCCATATCCTTAAGATGTGTCTTATATACCATCTCCTCTTTCAATCAGTGGGGAGGTACTTCTGGATTGCTTATTGTCTGTAGCAGATAACCTTTAGATGTGTTGGGCACAATATGTATTTATAGCAAATACATCAGTTACTATCATGGCTTTAAGGTCTGGGCTCAACTTTTGCTGTTTTATTGATGGAAAGAAAACAGAGGAACCAAACAGTGTTCACATACCAGTAAGGCTGGTTGGAAAAGTTCAAAACATTTTTCCATGAAAAAAAGATTTTTCTTGAAAATATGAATCAAATATCTTTTTAATACAGCAAAAAATATTCTTCCAATTGAATTTTCCACTGGGAAAATTTCCACTGATGTACAGTAACAGTCTTGGTACTGGTAGCAAAAAAATCAGTGCAAGCTCTTTGCTGGAGCCTGAGTTACTGCAGGATGCTGCCACTGGTGCTGAAGCTTGGGCATATCAATGTTCTGAGCAGTGTGGCTGAGGACAGCAAATGGGCTGAGTCCCAAAGGCAGTGAGAGCTGTGAGCTGCCACCTCAGCTGCAGGCAAGAGCCTGAGGAGTGACCAGAATGTACCCTCTGTTCACCCAGTGCAGTCCTGGTAGGTTGTCTTTCCCCAGCCTCTCCATCAGAGAAGTGACCCTCTCTTTCTCATATGTTTACCTGTTCCCTTACCATAGCTCACTGGGGACTCAGCAAGTCTGTGTGGGGCAGTTAAAGAGTAGATACTGCTCATCATTGAAAAAAAAGGGAAAAAAAAAAGAGTGGGAAGGAGCAGAAATTTGTTGCATCTTGAAATAAACAGAATGGAATCAGAATTTGAACAGATGAATTATGTTTTTATGTTCATATCTTCTGTGTATCCATAACAATCCCAGGAGGCTTCACATCAACATTTTGAAATCTTTTTGATAAATGCATTCACGTTCTTACCAAAATTGACTTGTGTTTGGATTTCTCATCTTATACTCCAATTAGCATTTGAACCCAACACTTTAAGCACATGATACAGTGATTTCTTGAGTGCATATATTTAATTTAAATGTTTCAGATCATTACTACTGCAGCTACCAAGTGCTATTTTATTTCTGGGGGTTTTCAAGAGCTGTTTTTATGATCATTTGGCTTACCTTGAAAATGTTTTTTTTTCTATAATCTACTTTCAAACTCTCATTTATGTCTTTTTAGAAACATAGAAAACAATTAAGATTATGTCAGTGCTGAAGGTACTGAAGTCTTAGGTTGAAACCTAAAGTGGAACCTATCTTTCAAAGAGGAACAGGTCAAAGGAGTTAATGGCTAATGTGTGACTTAGAGCCAATTTCGAGGAAAGAACATGGAGTGATGCTGCTATTATTTCCTGATTTTTTTCTCATTCTCCTTTTTTTTCCTGATCTCTGCTTATACAGAACATAGAAGTTCTTTACTAGGAAGACAAATGAAAATAAACCAAGAGGTGCTATCTCCAACCTGAGATCTGTACCTGATATAAGAGTATATGCATATAGCAGCAACTGCTTAAAGAAATATGATCCACATGCAATTATTCTCAGTATTCGGAATAGAAAGTTGTAGGAGTTTTTCTAATTTGTACCTTCTGTAGTAAATAAATTGGCTGTTACCATTTCTGCCTCTAGCAATAGCAAGAATATAGTGAACTTAAAAGACAGAGAGCATTCAAGGCAGATGAGATCAGGTCCCTGTGCAACAGAGACAGAAAATCTAGAAGTTTGTCAGGTCCCTTTGAAAAAAAGTTGGCCACAATGAGAGATGTCATCATTTTTGGGCTCTGGTGTAGCTCTTTGTGCTGGCTCAGCTGCTGGAAAGGAGCCACAGGGTTAGATTGATCACCCCATGTGGAATACACCTCACAAGAAGGATGTAGCATATGTCTGGCATGATGACCCCACGCTATTCCCCTGATCGGGACAGAGGGAGTGGGCAGAGCACTCCACTATTCTGGCTGATCACAAGTCATTCAAAGCCATGGTAAATTAGAGAAGCCTTTCTGAGTTGTATTAATTTACACTGGGATGGGGAAAGACACAGACCTAACATCCAGAAGGTGTGAAATATGACCTTCTCTGCTCCCTCTTCCTTAGTTCTGGGCTGCACCTTGTGACAACTGAAAGCACTACAGGATTCACCATGGCTAAGCCTTTTTATTGCTGTGAGACTTTGGAGATGAGGAAAATCATGACTATCCAGTTAGATTCAGAGGACAGCAGACTTCAACTATATTATGCTTTCAAACTGGCTGTAAAGCTACAGATGATTTCCTCTGCCTGAGCAATCCACCCCGTGAAAATAGAGAGAATTACCTGTCTCTAATGCACTTTAAGATCCGTGGTGGAAAATGACGTATGTCAGTTATAAATTGCTGTTTCTTTCTGTCACTCACTGCCCAAGCTTTGCTTTGCATGTAGAATTCAAGCAGCTCCTTGTTTTGAAAAGAACGTGGCTGAGAGGAAGGAGCTACCGATGGATTAGGATTTGGGAGAACTTTGCTTTGCCACAGGCTTGCTGTGGGACTTAGAGCTATTTTTATCCTTTTGTGTTTTGGTTCTCCATATGTAAACTATAGATAATAATGCTTCTCTTGGCTTGATCTTTGTCCTATTTATTTAGTTTATAAACTTCCTGGGGGCAGTGATCATCTCTTAGTACATATAACACCTACCACTGAGAAGCTCAGCTATCATTTAGGGCCTCTATGTACTGCTATAAAATATCCATTAAATAATTATGTTATGGCAGGCATTGCCAAATGATCTTGTCTCCTCAGACTGCTAAAATTTTTTTGTAATGTACAAAAAAGGCTCAGTCTCAGGCATCTGCAAAGATTTTTCTTTTCTCTGGAAGGCTGCACGTGCAACTGCAGTTAAATGTATAAAATGCCTCCAGCTCTGTGGTCCCCAGCACAGCATGGGCACCAACCTGTTGGAGAGAGTCCAGAAGAGTCACCAAGGTGATTAGAGGGATACAGCACCTCTGCTATGAGGAAAGGCTGAGAGAATTGGGACTGTCTAGCCTGGAAAAGAGAAGGCTTTGGAGTGACCTAACTGCAGCCTTCCAGTACCTGAAGGAGCCTACAAGAAAAATGGAGAGAGACTATAAGAGCCTGGAGTGACAGGACAAAGGCTTCACTCTGAAAGACAGTAGGTTTAAAATAGGTATTAGGATGAAATTCATTACTGTGAGGCACTGCACAGGTTGCCCAGAGAAGCTGTGGCTGCCCCATCCCCCAAAGTGTTCAAGGCCAGGTTGGATGCAGCTCTGAACAACCTGGTCTAGTGGAAGGTGTCCCTGCCCACAGAAGAGGGGATGAAACTAGATGATTTTTAAGGTCCCTTCCAGCCCAGGCCATTCTATGCTCCTATGACAAGATTTTATGCATTTAAATGTATAAATCTACATTCTTTCTTGGCAAAAAGAAGATAAGTTATTGAGATCTGCTGGGAGTAGTGAAAAAATCTTAAGAAACACATACCCAAACTCTGGGTAAATACAATCTCATGAACATAGTAATTTTTTAGCACTGGATAGCTCAGAAATATGAAGGTCTTTCTGTGTCTTGTGGTAGCCTACAAGAGCAGAAAAGCAAAGGACAAAACCAAGTCCTCTCAAAAGATTTTCAAGCCTTCTGATGCATTTTGAGCTTCTAAAAAAATTACTAAGTAGACTCATTTCTTTGGATTTGTATTTTATGTGAAATCTTCATCCAACTCCATTGCTGAGCTCTGTCCACAAGACACTAATGCTACCAAACTTTATTGCAGTTGTGACCTCTGCTAGATGAAACTAGAGGAGCTGATAGTGTGAGTGCCAGTTTGACACAAGAAATGGTCAAGAATCAGGCCCAAGGTAATTGTGACACTTACCTTTTGGCTTAGAGACAAATAAATTCATCTTGATTTAGGGAAAATTTTGTCTGCTGTAGTTAGAGTCAAAAAAAGGGAAATTACTATTTGAGGACAACAAAAACTGGGCTGAAGAAGATACTCAGCATTCAAATTTGCTATTCCTCCTTCCTCCCTCCCCAGCATGAAATCTGCCCTCTCCCTTAAAATAAACCTTTTTTTGTTTTGCTTCCTCCCACCCCCTTCCTTCCTTTCCTTTTGGTGGTTGCAGTAAGACAACTCCAATGAAAATGGTTGTCATGAGATAATCACACCTCTGGGGGATTATAGGCATCTGGCTATGATTCATAAAATCCCTCAGGACTGATTCCCCCTTTCCCTCCTCCTTAAGATAACCACACCTCCTGCTGTGTTTTATGACTTGAAAAATGCAAGTTTTGTGATTGTAATGTTCAGATATTATTTACATTGAGTTATTTGGTTTCATTGCATTGTGCATTTAAAAGAAACCAAAGGGGTTTTACTCTCCTTTCTGAAGTTCTCATTGCCAGGAAAAAAAAAAACCCAAGTGGCTGATGACTCCTTCAAAATATTGCCTGAGCATCCATCCCAGGCTGAGCACCCTTCACCAACGTGAATTAAGGACGTGTGCTGTCCCCTTTCCTTGCCTTTCCTTTCCTTGCTTTGCCTTCCCTTCCCTTTCCACTCGATGTGTTTTGCTGGGCACTAACATTGCAGAAACATATTATGAGCACTTCCTTTTTTGATACATCCTGTACCACATCTTAACACTTAAATTGCTTGGCTTATCCTAAATACACTTCTAAACCTGCCAATAAGCTCTAGAATATCTGTTGCCAACTGTGCACACACACCAAATCCTGCAGTAATTTGAACGGCATCGCGTTCTGCTCATACTTTCTCTCCGTTTCTATTAATTGTGAGCGCCAGGAATTAAAAATGATTCCTTGCTTGGATTTTACTACTCACTATAACCAAAGATAGGGACACTTCAAAAAAAGGGAAAGTAGCAGAATCTGTAGCAGGAACTGCTGAAGACTTGGATGGCTTTATTTACACATATTTTACTCTAAATTTAACTCCATATCTTGACATTTAGGTTGATGAAAGTGTTAACATCTCCAGGAAGATTTTACTGAAACACAAGGCATATTCAGTGTTTTCTTAAGCATTTCTATTTCTGTGTGAATTTAATTACTTTTAATGGTAGAAGCTAAAAATAAGAAATGTTTTGCCAGAAAAAAAAATGTAGTCAATAAATCAAAAAGTAATTAAAAGCATATGAATCTAGTTTGAAAGAACAATGAAGAAATAAAGGGTAAGGGAGAGATTCAAAACACTGCATTAGTATAATGCACTTAGTACACTGTAAATGCTTTGCTGCCTCTGAAATTCCCTAACAAGGTGAGTGAAACTATTCTAAGAACACTATTATCAAGAGACACCTTTGAACTGATCTATCCTGAAGAATAACCCCCAGAAAGATAAGGTGAGGAGGAAGGGGAGGGAAAAAAATCCAACAACTTTCATATGTTTGTTGGGCACACAGCACAGCTCCGACTTCTGAACATTTTTCCCCAATTATTTTTGTAAAGTATTGATCGCAATTTAATTTTGCAGTCCCAACATGAGAGGCGCTTCATGCTGAAATGTCTCACAGGAGATTGTAATCAGGGTCTAGCCTGAAGGTGAAGCACTAGTACATAGGTTTTACTCTATTCCTCCACTCTTCATCAGTTCTGGGATTGGAGCAGAGGGCATTCTCAGGCAGATTAATTTTTGACGATGGGATCGATGGAAGATGTTTTTTCCTCCTGACATTGAGTCATCTAATTTGCTGTTTATCTTTGGCTTATTGAGTTTCGAGCATTGTTAAATCATACCTTTCAGCTGTTTAATTTCAGATGTGAATTTTGCATTCCCCTCTTGTACTTTGGCATAACTCTTTTACCTAAAATGAGCAGGGTGATGGGCCTTTTTTGACACCAGGTTACTGCTTTCGAGTCTGTTAAGTACTCCAAGGTAATGTTATAGTACTTTCTAGCCTTTTTTCTTTGCTTGTGGCCATAGATCAGATCATCTCTAGGGAAATCATTACTTGCCATCATTATTATCCCTAGCACCTTCATCTATTCTCCCTTGTTTCCTGACTCCATTGCTTGATGAAGTGCCTACTTGTGAGGACACCTTTAACTCAGGTCTTATAATTAACCCCTTCATTGCTCAGGCTGCTTCATTTTTTGTTCCCTTCCTCAATAAGTTGTGATCTATGTGTTTAGCTTTTGGAGTAGCTCATAATAACAGCACTCTGGACCTGCCTGGGCAGCTCTTTCCTTGGGGAGGCTGGTGGGTTTTTTCCCCTTGTTTTTGTTGCAAAGTGAACATTTTGCCAAATGTGTTGCTAATAATAAATAAAAGGCTTTCACTCAAATGAAAATTGGCTTTACTTAACCTTTGCTAAAGGGTTATACATTTTTGCTTTACAATTCAAGGGGAATCTTATGACCTTGGCCCAACTGTGAACACTCTATGAAATAATCTTGCAATTATTATATTTTACTGACTCAATGTACATGCATATAATTACAAATATTTGTATATTGGTGTGACCAGGAAAAGGTGGCAAGAAGCAATAAGTTATTTTCTCATGGGATGTTGCTAAACTATTATACAACACACTGGCTTCAAATAGCCCAATCAGAAATCTTTTCATTTTATATTGCCATTACCTTAGACTCAAGGCCATTGTGTACTGTATGCTGGCTCTGGGAGATGTCATGAGGAGTCTATTGCTCCTGTTCAGGAGCTCAGTGTGATCAGTGCTTTCATTCCCGTTGTGGAAGCACAAAGTGCCTATAGCAGGCACAGCATCCCTCTGGATTCCATAGGAAGGAAAGGGTTGATCATGCCCATTCTTTTTTCTGCCCAGATCACCCAGGAACTGACAGAACATTTCAGCTTGCAGTGTGCTCACCTGGTTCTGCTAAGGCAACACACCACCACTACCCTCCCTTGTGGTCTGACCACAAGATGCACATGTACTGCAGGGGTTTGAGTGATGGGGGCTGCAATTCAGAGCTCCTCTGTGGATGTCTTAGCTCCTGATGGGACACACAGACTGTCATGTATGCCTAAATATGCACAGTCCTGGTAATCTAACCCACAACTGTCTTGGAGGAGAAGGGAGTTTAACTCCCAGTCATGTCATCCATCTCCTGTTGCCTCACCAATTCTTCCACCTGTGAAAAGGGAAGGGTCTTAGCCCTCAGCACCTCCCTAGCCTTTTGATCCTTCCCTTTGATCCATTCTGGCCCTGTAGCCCTGCACAGCAGTGACTCTAGCAGAGCAGCAGCAGGAGTCCCTCAATGCCTGCCCCTGGGCACAGCCCAACCACCAGGGATCAAACTGAGCTGTGACAGGTGTGACATGGGCCAAGGAGCCCACAGGCACTGCTGGGCTGTATTTGCATGCATAACCATCTGTATGTGTATATGGGAATAAATATATATATATATACATATTATACATATTCATAATGATCCCTATGCCTTAAATAAGATTGCCTGTCTTGTTTCTTCTGGCTCTTTCTTCTAGCACATTTTATCTCATATCACTGTCAAAAGTTCTCATCTTTTGGGCAGAAGAACATCCATTTCACCTCTGAAAAGCGAAAACCTCAACTCATACACATTGAGGTTTCATTGGAATTTTTTGGGGGCCAAATTATGTGACAAAAATTGTTCAATATACTTTAATTTTTTCCAACTAAACTGACATTTCAAGGCACTTAAAAATTTAAGATAAAAGGTTGACTCAGGCATGATGATTTCCATATAGGAATAATTAACTTGTGATGCAAACCAAACCCACTAATTTAATTGATATAAAGTGAAATTGAAAATCTCATAAATGGAATATTAACCTTCATTTAAATGTTGCTTTTATGTGAAAAATAAAATAGTGGTTTGCACAGGATCTTTTCACATAAATATATTAGCATTGTGTGTATACAAGTAGCAAACACTGAGTAGGGGATGAATATTTTGTTGGGCAAGTGTCTTGTTGGGGTTTTTTGTGTTTTGTTGTTGTTGGGTTTCTGTTTGTGGATTTGTGTGAGTTTTTTATTTTTGTTAACATCGTGTTTGGAAAATAGTCTATCACAGTTTAAATCAATGTCAAACTCCATAGTTTTAGGTACTCTTTAATTTTCAGAGGTTTTGACAAGACTTAATGTGAAGCATGTTTTACCTCTCTTTTGCCTACGTTATTCCCACGTTTTAGAGTGCTGCATCCCAACTGTTTTGCAAAGCATCGTCCTTGGGGCTTGGCTGTGTGAGCAGCTCCTCTCAGACCACGTTCCTTTCCCGACTGCTCAGAGCCAGCACAGCTCCGGCCCTTCCTGGCAGGGGAGTGAAAGTAGCTGTAATTACTGGCTGCAGGTGTAAATGTTTGCTCCCTTGCCCTGAGGGAACTGAACCATAGCCATGATTAAAGGTAGTTAGCAATCCCTAATGACTGCAAACATGCGGAGCCGATAATTGCAACTACTTTTCATTCCACCCCCCGTGAGGACTGACCTATTGTCAGCAATAAACTTTCTTAAGTTTTATCCTTTGCTTTCCTTTTCAGAATTCAGTTTTATAATTATTTCATTTTCTTTAAGAAAAGATTTTTTTTCTAATCCTTCTTGACCTTCTTTGGATTTGTGACATGAGAAAGTCGGCTGTGAAGGGTCTGAGAGTAGCTGGAAAGGGGAGAGAAGAAATCTGGTCTGGTATGGTGAGTTGCTATATTCCAATTTGTGCCGGTTATAGCAATTTGTACATTACTTTGATGTTATCAAACCTGTGAAACTCTAGCTAATGTTACTTTTCACATATTAAAGTTAATTATGAGCTTATATACCTTGCTGCTTGCTGGCCTAAAGGAACTTATTCAGGCTATCCACAATAAGAGTTATTTGATTGTAAAGCAAATTAGGATGTTCCTATCATTAGGCTCTGAGACTGCCTTCTCTGAAAAGGAAAGATGTGCAAGTTCCATCAAATCTGTGAATCAATTGCATTCACATACAGTCCCCTTTGAAGATATGGGTAAAGGGCAATAGAGAGAAGCCCTTCCCCAAATCTGCAGCAAATGACTTCTGGCGCTATAGCCTTTACTTATTTTCCCAAAAGACACATCTGTTCAGAAGGTCTACCGTCACCTACGTAATCCCCGTTTGTGCCTGTTGCCACAGAAATGGCAGCCTTTAAAACTCACTCAAATCTTTTCTCTGCCTTCACAAAAAGTTAAAGGCTAATTAAGGAAACGCAAACAGGAGCTTCTTCTGAGCCTTCAGTAACAACAGAGCAGATTGTAACGGGAGGAACTGATGAAGTCAACATGCACTTAGTCCCTCTGGCAAAGGAAAAACAAACTAAAAAACATTATAATCTGTTTGGCATTTAAAAATATCCTTTCTTCCTTTCTATATTGTAACATATAAACCCCAAAATCAATAATGCAGAGGCACTGTTAAAACAAAAAGGGGAAGAAAAAAAAAAAGTACATGATACTCCAGTCAAAATATCTCTTAACTGGCTCCAGAGGGGCAGAGTCATCTCATCCTCTTCAGCTGGAGCAATCCCGACCAAGAGGTGAGGTTTCCTACATGGTAGCGAAGCAAAGCTGGAATAAAGGAGTGGAAAGGGGATTTCAAGGTTGAAATGCCTGTGCAGCAGATTCCTTCGAGACAGGCATAAAGCAACCAGTCAGGAACTTTTGCATGACTTGTATTTTTGACAGATTAGAACTGATTTCAATACTGAACTAAAGAGTTCCTCTCCAAATAATTATTGTATAAGATCCCACTGATGGGGAGTTTATTTCTTGCCTGATAGATTGTGGGATAATCCTGGATATTTGAGGACAATTCTGTCCAATCTGACCCTGGGAGAAGCAGGACCTTTACCATGGTTTGTGATAAGGGATTCTCATGAGTTAGATTTCATGGGTATTGACTTATGTGAATTGGGGGAAAACATTTCACCTCCTTGATGATGATTCCCCTCTCACCTTTCCTCCCTGTTCTACTGTTAACTCTTTGTGCCTGGAACTATTTTGCTGGTGAGTGAATAACACAACTACATATGTAAATCCTATTGCTACTGTAAATAGTGAAAATACTAAATCTGGGGAAAAGAAACCCCCCACACTCCTTTAGCTAATTTATCTGCAGCTTAGGGGATTTGGACAATACAAGATTTTTTTTTTTCCGCCTGGAAATAAATACAGGACTGGACTGCACAGTCGGAGGTTTTTAAATGTGAAAATTATGACCATTAAATCTGTGATTTGAAAATGTGTCAGCAGAAAGCAGAGAACGATGTGGATATATTCTGCCTGTTACTGCCTTAGGGTCAATTGAAACAAGCAGATCTATGGGGCACAACAGTGCAAGGAGCAAGCAATTGCAGGTACAAATATGCCTGGGGCTTGTCTAACTTCCATTAAAATAAAAAAGTTTGATAGCACTAATCATTTCTGTCCCTTTGCATTTTAAACAGCCACTGGCATTGCCTAAGCATTTTAACTGTGTGCTGGCAGGATTGTGGGCTTGCTAGGAAAAGGCATCAGGAAGGGTGATAAAGTGTAGAAAAAACCAGAGGTGCAAATCTGCATTTTTAGGAGAAAAGGTACAAATGAACATCCAGAGGTTACAAGCCTCTGGGTTTGCACCAGTAACAAACACCTGTCTCCCAGCATTTCCAGTTCTTGTGAATGAGAGTGTGAGATGTTGGCATGCCTGTGTGGGCTGGAAGGGTCAAAACCCCACCCAGGAACCCATGTGGCATGTAAGTGGGCTCTGAGAGAGGAGAAAGCTGGATGTATTACTGCATTTTACCCCTTTCCCCCCAGCAGTCTGCTTCTCATCTCTGCCTCGTGTTACCTCAGAGGTCAAATATCACAACAGTGGACAGGTATGTCCTGCACCTCGGTAGTCACATCCATTCTGCACTGCCTTATTGTCAACACCTCCACTGATGGCTTGAGCTAAAGGGCTGTCTGTGGTGTCCTGGTGGTAGAGGACAGGGATAAAGGCAGAGGAGTTTGCTAGGGATAGGAAAATTCTTGATCTGCTGCAGGAAAATCTGCCACAGTTTGGTTCACAAAGACCTTATTTTTATTAACTTGTTTGCTTAAAGGATAAGATGCTCTAAGACTACTAAAAGTCAAATTTTCCATTTTTGTGTGTTTGATTGTGCTACACTTTCATGTGAGTTCTTGGTGGGTTGCTTTGCTGCTTGCAGAAATATTTTGTCATTCATGCATGTGTGTGGATTAGTAGCACCTAATGGACTGATGTCTAATTGGAGAGCAAGATATGTGGATGCAGGAGAGGAGCCTCAAAGAAGTCCATTTTTCAGTTTCTTTAAGAGAGATTAGGAGGCATGATAGCTTATCAGAGGAGGTTTTCAGCGCTCAAAATCTACATTCAAATTTGGCTAAGGGGTTGAGTGAAAGTCAGTCTGCCATGGCTTGAGTTGGCTTCCAGTCATATTATTCAGGGACCTTCTGTAACACACTGTGTGCTTTGACTAGCTGAAAAGATTAGCCAGGGCTGTGGCAAGCAATTGATGTAGAATGGCAAAGGGCTGCCTCCTGCTATCCCTTATTCTTCCCAGGGGTAAAATCCTGTCTCTGCTGCTGTCACCAGCAGCACTTCTTTTGATTTTAGTGAGAATGAATCTGATTTATCTGGGCCTTGTGTATGATCAGAGGTGTGTCCAAGTCAAGTCTCTCTAACTGATTTTTGGTCTATCTGAATTAGTTTAACTAATTGTGAATGATGACAAAGAAAGAGCAGTTGTCAAAGTTCTGATTTTCCAGCTTGGGGCTTGGGTGAGAATGAAGTGTAGATTTACTTAGAAAAGTCGAATTTAAACAGGCTTCATTTTTTTTCCCCCAGGAAGATAGCAGAAATTGCTTCTATAAGGTTATGCTGCACAGTGGGTAATACTAAATCATCAGTTTGGAGAAGGTAGAGATGGGTGAGAGAACACATGGAAAAGATTGGCTATACTGGTTACTCATGTTCTCCAAGAGATCCAAAACATGTTATTCCAGTGGTCTTTGTCCACAGTAGTTTGGGCACAGAGGACCCACTGAGGATGTGGCTTGATTTGTTTTTTATGTTTGCTAGGGACCATAAGGAAGCACAGCCATTGCAGGTCTGAAGGTACCATCATTTTAAATTACAGCTGCAACATTTTCTTCCTCTGTGAATTTAGCCCCAAGGGTCTTATAAGCTCTCTTTCAGGTCTTTCAGATCACATCTCATCCACTTCTGCTTTGTGTAATCAACCAATTAATAATGGCTTGAGAAGCAGGCAGGGATAATTGGCACAGACTTTGTTGAAGAATAATCACGAATCTGAAAATAAATTGTATAGATTGTAATTGTTTTCCTTGACTCTCATTTCTTTTCACTGCATTAGTCCTTGTAGTACCTCAGGGAAGAATGTAGTATGAAATGGCCATTCTGGATCAGACCAGAGTTCTCATCTAGCCAAGTGTCTGTCTTTGACAGGGACTATTAAAAGGTGGTTTGGAACTGTGATAAGAAAAAGTGAAGGCAGCACAGTCTTTTTCCCAGCACTTCTCTAGTATCTAGCAATTAGTGTTTTTAGACAATTCCTAAGCTACAATTTGTATGTATTGCTGTTCTCCTGCTTAGGTATTTTATATGCTTAGCTAGTGCTGTTGAAAAATCCCACAATTACTACCCTCACATATCCTGTGAGGTAGAAAAGTGGTATATTATCTCCACATTATGGATTTTGAACTGAGGAGCAGAGAGACTTGAAATGCCACCATCTAAAAATAGATTAGAGCTGTTACAGTTCATTAGCACAATAAAAACTTTGGAACAAATTGATACCCAGCCTGTCCTTAAAAATCCAACCTCTCTATAAACTTCCTATTACAATACTCCACGATGAGACAAGGGTGACTGCAGCCCTGAAATTTTATGGTAGTTCTGTGTTGCTTCACTTTCCTAGTAAATGCCAGCAACACCATCCTGTGAGCTATGACTTCAGCTGCACAGAGCTGCTTTCAGGTGACTTTCAGACTCCAAGATCAGCTCCCCCCAATTAAAGATGGGACAGTGTATGGATGTGTGGGATGTTCAGAAATGTGCCGATTGTTTAAGGAGGTTTTCCAGGCTGTTGAAAATGGCAATAACTTGTGGCACTATGACATCATACTACTAAAATAAGTAATTTGTAGGTTAGGAGGACTTTGGGTAGATGGTATGCCAGGAAACCTAAGCTGATAGTAGGCAATATGCAGGTGGTTTCTTTGATCACTTGGACTTCATTGCCTTGGCACAGTCTTGCTGCTGTGTCTGTGGAAAGTTTTCAATCCTCTGTCCTGCTTGACTAACTTGTGGCCCTCTCTATCACTATTATCTTAACATCTCAGCATCACTAATGTGTTTATCTTCATAGCACTTCCAAGGTGCAGTGAGGGTCTGAGCACTATTTTCTAAGGGCACAGAAAGATACAAAGTCCACATTGGTGGATCCAGGTGGGCACTGCTAATACCACAATGCCAAACCTTCAGGTACCTGTCTCCAGGGTTAAGAGTACCACTGGTAAGTAGATGTTTCTAAGCTTGACTTTGAGGAGAGATGAGTGTCTTGTGTAGTTCTTGGTTCACAAACTTACATCCCTGTCTCCAACTGGACTTCATAGTTTGGGACCCTTAACTCCAGGTAGAGCTTTCAGATTTTCCAGCTGACCATACAAGACAGAGCAAAGGTGATTCCCTTCTTTTAAGAGGACTTTGAGGGAATAGAGTGAAAAAGTCTATTGTAATGCTCCCAAAATAATCTGGGAAGAGAGGCCAAAGCAGAAATTTTCTTTACTGCTACAGTCTTAGTGGTGTTATTTTATCACTTATATGATGATTGAGAGACTGTAGGAACAAATGTCAGTCTGACATTCTAAATTAGAGCCATTTGTTAGGCATTTATTTTGCTTTTGCTTTTTGTTTTGTTGTTTTTAATTAATATGCTCTCATTGTCACAAGGCTACTGTGCTCCAGAAGGGCATTGTGTACAATGAGTGCTGAAAGGCTCTGCTTCAACTTGAATGAAAAACACATCGAAATACTTTTCTAGCAATTGATACATGATTATTGTTCACAGCTCATATGTTTGGTTAGAGTGTGGCATCTGGTTTGGATGCCTGGATATTATACTGCAGTCATAAGTGGCTAACAAAGCTATGTAGTATGTACCTGAAAGTTTTTACTAATGTAACTGTAAGAGTTAAGAGATCTGTATTGGTTTATTCTTATTCTGTTCATCCAGAAAGCTGGTTACAGTATTAGCAGTGCATTGGTTGGTTGCCACTGATTGAAGTTTTAATGTCCTTGACATAAAGAAAGGCTTAAACAAATGTTAATATATTTTGAGTAAGAAATACAGATGCTTAGAAACACTTATGGACAACATAGGACAGAACCTAAGTTTTCTGACAGCAGAAAAATGTTAAAAATCTGGTCTTAATTTCCAGAGCTGTGCATTCAGTTAGAGGAATAAAATAGATATGGATTACTTTTTTCTTTGGTGCAACATTATACTGATAGGGCTTTTAATATCCATTATTTTATATATGTGTCTCCTCATAAAACCTCCACTCTTGGGAGGAACATAGAGAAAAATAATCTCATTTATATTGCTGTAGACTGTCAGTACAAAGACTGTTTTTCCACATTGGAGTTTGGAGACTTTTGTGAAGGGAACCACAGCCTTGTATATTACAAACAAGCACAACCTGGATCCCAGTTGGATACTAAGACAAATCCATAGATTGTACTAATGTTGGTGCTTCTCTTTTGCCTGCCAACTCAATTGCTTGTGTATTTTATATAAAATGAAAGTCTAAGTTTATGGCAAGATTTAAATCCTCACGTCCTCATCTTGGCGTCTACAGAAAGTGTCAGGACAGGGAAACAAATTTGTCATCTCATTATCTTCTAATTTGAATTAAAAACACCTCTAAATACTTGGCTTTGCAGTGTGGCTCTTTCTTGTAATTTCTCCATGTGCAGCCTATCACATTGCTAAATGCAAATTGCTCTTGGCTAGTTTTTCAAAGTAATTTGACAACGTAGTTTGATTTTGCTCTAGCATAATCTAGACATTGTTTCCCAGTAGTGGGACAAAAGGAATGTGAAGAAACTATTATACAGAATTTCCTTGCAATTTGCTCCTCTCTTACAATACCTATCATATTTTGCTTAACTATAGCAATCTTCTGAGGTTCAAATGCTCTACTTAGATGTGTTCAGTGATTACATGAACTGTATGGATTTCATACATTAGATGAGACCTTGCTTAGAATACTAATGTTATGTGCTTTACAATAGTGCAGTGAATCCCAATTCGGTTTTGATTGCAATAATCTGGAGTCAGACGTGCAAACCATTGCTAATTTGAGCTGATTTTTACCTTTATCGTTTTGCATATTACATGATCTAGAGCCACACAAACAAAAGCTTGTTTGGACTTAGCGTGCTTTCCTTTTCAGAAAACAGAATTCTTTTTAATTAAAAACACTTTAAAAAAATCAGTATGTGTAATTGCTAACACCTGCTATGTGTTACTAACAGATGTTTCTTACTTACCTAAGGGAACTGTTATAATTACACTATAAGCTTATTGGAATGGCATTTAACCAAGATAGTTCAGGAACTTTAGGTGGTGACTTTGTGTTCTTTCATTCATCTTTCCTCTAAAAAACTTTCAAAAATCCCCAACCAGCCCTCCTCGCTCACTTCCCCAGCTCATGTTCACCAAACTCAGTTCACCACAACAAAGATTTGGATGTTCAGCCTCTACTTGCTCCTTGGTCCACCCCGAGCATCAAGGAGGAGTTTGCCTGTGTTGCTCCAAGCATAGTACTGGAGCTTGTCTTGGCAAGGCCCAGGATGGGATTGTTGGGTGAGGTCTCACAAGTCATGCTAATAGTGAGGTTTGAGGAATGCAGACTAGCTGCTCGACCTTGAGCACCCACTTAATCTCCCTGGCTCTGTATTCTTTGTGAAATAGCAGCAATATGACTTGTTCATAAGAATCATTAAGCTTGGAAAAGACCTCTAAGATCATCAAGTCAAACTCAGCACTGCCAAGTCCACCACTGAACCCTGTCCTAAAAGCTACATCCACACATCTTTTAAATACCTCCAGGGATGGTGAATCCAACCCCCCGGTGGCCAGCCTGTGCCAGTGCTTGACAGCCTTTTGGGTGAAGATTTTTTTCCTAATACCCAATCAACTCTCCCCTTCCCCCCCCCCAAACAATTTGAGGCCACTTCCTCTTGTCCTATTGCTTGTTACTTAAGAGAAGAGACTGACATCCACAGAGGAGGGAGGCCCAAATCAGATGTGTTTGCGCAGGGCTTTGAGGTCTTTAGGTCAAAGTGGAGGTCAGCATGACTAGTTGTGAGTGTTGTCTTGTCACTAAGACCTTGCAGCCCTGGGGCAGACTGACCCTATGGGCACTGCAGAGTTCTGCTGGCTTGGCAGGGTGCAGGAGGTGTGGAGGATTCCTGCATCTTCAGACTCAGCTGCAGAGCAAGACACTCTGTGTGCTCCCTCTGCATCTTCATTTATGAAACTAATCACACAATTACCTGCAGGCATGTGTTAAATATGACACTGGTCTCTGCAAAATAATGGGCCAATTGCAAACAATGAATAAAGAGAGGCAGCTCCATTTATAACTGCTGTTTCAACAGAGCTGTGTTGTAATCAAAGTGATCTGAGGGTGACTCATTAATTAATTGATGTTCTTTTTTATTATGTGCTATTGAGTTAATGAGTAATTTGTGCTAGATAACTCTCTGAACACACTGATTACGTGAGATATTTTCTGGGGCTTTCATATCAGTGACATGCTGAATAGGTGGAAGATGGTATTTGCTTATGTATACTCATTATTAGCAGGTTCAGGATGAATATAAATCAGCAGAAGGGCATTTTAAAAGGTATTAGATACATGCAGCTCTTACTTTAAGGCTTTAAACAGATACTCTTCAGCTTTTAATGCCTTAAATAGTATTAAAATCACTTCCTTTATAATACTTCTGTCACCCACAATTGGCAGCTTCTAGAAAGGTGCCTACACAAAAGACTTTTACTGGGAGCATGTTTGTGCTAATGGCCTATTACTTTCCACGTATTGTATTTTGGTTTTCTTTTGCAAAGTACTGAACAGTAAACAGGTTTGGTCTGCATCATTGGCCTGAAGTAGGAGAAGCGTGTTAAGTGAGTATGTAATTGGTTTTTTCTTTATCTAAAGTGTTATTTAAAAGAATAAAAACACTGTTCTTATATACAGTACACACTTTGCTTTCTGTAGTTTGAGTTGTTAAAGCTTTTGCTTTATTGAAACCACAACATCTCCAATGCCATAGGAGTTTTTTATTCATTAAACAACAAATGGCTAAATTGATAATTTAGTCTGACAACAGCAGCACAGTGGAAGCTTTCAGAAAAATCAGCTAAATGTATAAAATTATACCCAGCAATCACTACAGACCTTCATTTTTGACAAGATTTGTTCTAGGTACAGATGACTGTAAACTACCTACTGCTGAGAAAATTATAAGAAGCTGCTGCATATTACGTTGAAAAAAGCCTTTCAAGTACTTTAAAGTCTGTACAGGCGAAACCTTGCCACAGTCCCTGTTTGTTTTTCCTCCCCACAGTCTCCCTTCTCACTGACCACTTTGCAATTTACTTTCCTTGAGTCATTTTATGTGTAGGCAATTAGGAACGTTTGAGGGGTTACTGGATGATTTTCTTTTCTTTACATTACATGAGCATAAATTTCTGCATTTGGGGAGGGTAGGAAGACGCAAGAAGGTGTGCTTAAAAAAAACCCCAACAACAACCCAGGAAATAGGTTAAGCAAGATAAAACCAGTTATGAAACAGATCAACTTTTAGCCCTGGTCACTGCTTCTGCTGAATCCAGGCTGTCTTGGTTCATCACCAGTTGTGGCAGGTAACAGACACAGCAGGTTAGGGTTGGCAGAGGAGCTTTTTACAGTTGAAAATCAAGGTTTGATAATTTTGAGCCACTTTTCCATGTGGCTTAAAAAAACCCAGCAACTCAAGAATAGTAGATTCTTTTAAAAACTGCTATTATTTTTTGTCTGGCTAAACTTAGTGTTTCGTATAGACAGAGAGAAAATACCCTAAAGATGGGAGGCACACATGGAAGCATTTCTGCCTGGCAAATGAGCATACACTGAGCAATGGTCACTAGCAGAACATTCTGCTGTATGCAGACAGAGTGTGTTGACACACACCGTGATGGAGAACTAAGGTAGATAACTAAAAGCAACCCAAAGGAATGGTCTAGATCTCTGTCAAAAAGATCAATAAAGTGGCCTGGCAGATAATCTCTCCTCAATATTGTCTTATGATATACTTTATTGGAGTTGTAAATATTTCCATTAAATTTTTCAACTCCCAGTTATTATTTTAACAGCCAGGCAAGATGTTAGTTTGAAATACAGGAAAATGTGTAATTGATCTTTGACCTATATGAAATTTAAGTTTATACTGTATCCTCTGTGTACAAATTTGAGATATGTAGTTGAAAAAGATACATGAGCTTAAAGTGCCCAAAGCGATGCCATACCATTGCAGTACTTCAAATGAGTACGTCAGCATTTCTTTATCCTTATATCAGTTAAGGTTGATAGATTGGTGAGACTTTATTTTTTTTTCCTCCATAGCAGGACCACCTTCCTCTTCCTCACTTTGAGCCTACGTAACAAAACACACACATGCACATAGGAGTAACGTGGCAGGTAACACTAAGCCACTATTTTCCCATTCCACTCTCTTCGTTTACCCCGTGGAGAGCTGAGCAGTGGCACTTTGTGGTAACGAGTGAGAACTTCAGCATTTACAGCACTAGTAGTGTGTAGCTGCCATCATCCCCAGCCAAGCCTTCCACAGGCTAAGTTGACTTTGGTGCTCTCCTGCCTCAGGTCTGTGGTTCCCCACTGTACATAGGAATGCTTTGCTTCTCCCACAGTGTCCTAGTGCTACCTGTAACACTTGCCTGCATGGCTCTTGGTTTTCTGAGGAGCCAAAAATGCTTTACAAAAGCAGTGTATGCACTAGCCCCATTCAACAAACAGGGACAACTGAGGCACAGAAGTTGAATGATTTGCCCAAGCTTAGAGGAAGTCAAAGACACAACCAAGGTCACTTCTTTCCTGTTCTCCAGCCCTATTTCTGACCCAGGGATTTCTACCCATTCTGTAGTCTACTAGTGGAAAGCAGAAAAGAGATCTTTCTGGCCTCTAATGGAAAGGCCCAAGAGAGGTTGAAGGAGAAGATTGAAATTGGAATCAAAGTAAGATAATATGATTCCTCCCTTTCTGTCCATCCTGACCTTCATGGAAAGGACAGCTTGTTTATTGCACTGAAGTAGATCTGGAAGAGCCTAATAGTACCTCTGACGCCAACTGCTTCGTTATCCCAAAGACATTAAGGGACTGTGGAAGGGAGTGAAAGAGAGACTTGTGCTCAAGGTTAGGAAGGAAGATAGCCCACAAAAGAGGGCTAAATTTAATTTGAAAAACTATGTGGAGCTATTTCTTCTAATTAGCAAGAACAGCCTGAGGAGTCGTTGTGTTTCTTACTGGTCCTCTATGAGTCAAAGTCAAGTTTTGTGAGCCATGCTTGTTTTTAAAAGGGTTTACAGCCAGAAACAAAACCACACTGTAACAATAGTCATTAGAAATAAATATCCATTTCTAGGTCAAGCCACTGTGCAGTGTACTCATACCACACACTACAGGAATTACCCCAATGCAGTACAAAGTTTCTTTCACCATCCCCAGGAAAGACATGTTGAAACTGTGCAACAGGACAGGAAGAGCAGGGAAGGAGAGCACTCCAACAGAGATGAGGATTCTTAGTCTAAATGAAAACAAGAGCTTAGCTTCATAGCAACAGAGGGTATAGTGGGTTACTTGGGTTTTTTTCCTTTTTTTCTTCATACTGTTTAACAGAAGGTATAGTGGGTTACTTGTTTTTTTTTCCTTTTTTTCTTCATACTGTTTTGAAAAAATTTTTTAACAGAGGTTGTTTTCTCAGTGAACTAATTCCAGTGGCAAACAGACAAGAATTAAATATGCATTTAACAACTTTTTTAAACATTCATCCTCTTTTCCTTTACTAAACACCTGTAAGCTCTGTCAGGGGCATGAGCACTTAGGGACATCCTGCTGATGCAATAGCTTCATGGCTTTAAAAACAGAGGTCCACCTCTCCTAGAAAATGGACTGATTGCCAACAGGAGCTGTCAGCAGTGATTCCACCTCTGTCAAAAGGATTTTAATTGCCAGTATTGATGGGACAAACCTGTAGGATGTTGGCAGTACCTGTGCAGTCAAGTGTGGTAGCTCTCACTTTGTGTTGGTATTGCAAAGTTTTGTCCCATCCACATCAGCATTTAAATTACCTTCAGCACTCACCGAGGTGGGTAATTAGTAAGCAGTCACTCTCCTAGTGTCAGCTCAGGGTCATTTCTTTAATGTAAATAGACCCTCAGAGGGGGCTGTTTACAGTGCCTTCTACTTTCACTTTTTTTTTCCAGGGTTTGTTGAGGACACAGACCCAGAAAACTTTAGGGTTAAGCCCTGATTTAAAACAACAACAGCAACA
>NW_008674727.1:65489-65735 GCF_000695815.1 Acanthisitta chloris
AAGAAAAAGGGAGAGAGAGGGAGAGAGACCCCTCAAATTTTAAGAACTTTTTAAAATGTATATAAACAGAAATCTTCTCCCTTTCCTTCCCCCTCCCCCCAAATTAAATGATTTCAGAAAAATAACATGAGAGAGAGGGAGAGAGACCCCTCAAATTTTAAGAACTTTTTAAAATGTATATAAACAGAAATCTTCTCCCTTTCCTTCCCCCTCCCCCCAAATTAAATGATTTCAGAAAAATAACAT
>NW_008674728.1:0-74052 GCF_000695815.1 Acanthisitta chloris
CTGTCCGCAGGGGTGTGGGGCAGCGTGCGGAGCTGCCCCGGGAAAGGCAGCTCGGTTTGGTGTGCTTGGAGCACCTTTGTCTGGGGTCTGGTCTCATGCTTGTCTGCAGCGCCGTTTTTCTGCATCTTTATAGCTGAAAGATTCCTCCACGTTCCAGTTCTGTGCCTGCTGTCTGCCTTCCTGTGCCTCACTGTATTCAATCTTGCAAGTCTTTCGTGACCTGGTGTTAGCCGGGATGGACGAAAGCAGGTTCCTGTAGCTGTATTCAGTCACCAGCCTATTCCGAGAGCTTCTAAACTCTGGGTCCTCCGAGGGAAAAACAATGCAGTGCTGATGCTCAGCAAACTGCACACTTCTCTCTACAACAGCACCTCCCTGTCTGTGTCTGCATGAAGTGTCTGTCTGTGCTAGGATCTGGAACACATAGCTCTCTTGTAGTAGAAAATGTATCATGTAGGTTGTTCCACTGGGTAAAAAGTGCTCTGAAGCGCCATAGGCTCTGTCTGCTTAGTCTGTGCAAACTCAGCTCACCCCAAAAGCAAACATAAACCTTCTGTAGCTGCTTCCTGCTTCATTGAAGGTACGGACTTTGGCTGCTGAAAGATAGGCGACCTAAAGCCAAGTGACTACTTTAACACTGTGGATTACAAAGTAGCGCTGCGGTATCTCAGAAGTAGAGTTTCTCCTCCCCCTCCTCGCCCTTAGGTAGTTGCTAACAAAAATGAAAAGAGAAGGTCATTGTAAACAGTGAGATTAAAACTGAGAAGCTGAGACCAAGTGTTTCTTGTAACTCTGTTTCTTGTAACTCTGCCACTTGGTTTTCAGTTGATGGAAAAATCACTCTGTTTCTTTCTGCCACTTGGTTTTCAGTTGATGGAAAAATCAGCTTCCAGGCTGGTAGACTGTGTGGAGCACAAAAAGAAAACTTGATTTTTCAGATGTTTTTGTGTGGCTGAAGACACATGTCTATTTTTCTTTCTTTGTTGAGTACAATACATAATTAAGAACAAAGTGTCTCCAGTCTTTTTAACTTATTTTTCCCCTTCTCTCAAATTCCACTTGGTTTTCAGTTGATGGAAAAATCAGCTTCCAGGCTGGTAGACTGTGTGGAGCACAAAAAGAAAACTTGATTTTTCAGATGTTTTTGTGTGGCTGAAGACACATGTCTATTTTTCTTTCTTTGTTGAGTACAATACATAATTAAGAACAAAGTGTCTCCAGTCTTTTTAACTTATTTTTCCCCTTCTCTCAAATTCAAGGCCACCAAGTTCAAAAACGCAGCCTACATTTTCCCAGTTACTTTATCTGCTCAAGTTGAAGGGCTGTTTGTTGACATGTTCTAATGTGGTAATTGGTAAAGATCTCTTCTCTTTGGTAGTGTGAAGGGCTGATTTATTGAAATGTGACAACAGTGGAACATCACAGTGGAAAAACCTCTCTACAGGGATTTTCACTTGTCATGGACTGTTCTCCTTCTGTGTTTTGCAGCTTACCAGCTCTGCAGTGTTTGGCCCAGCTACAGGAACCTTTCCCTCTCTACTGTAGAGCAGTGGGATCTCTGTGGCCTCTCGGGCATCTGCCAAAGGCATCTTCTGCTTTGGGCTGTGTGGAAAGGCTTGTGCAGAGGTTTCCCTTAATGGAGAGTCTGTCTATAGTAGCAAATCAAAGACAACTTGGGTGTTGTGCTGAGGTCTGGCACGTGATCGGTCACCCTGGTGAATGGTCAGCATGGGCACTAGTGTGGCTTGCTTAGGCCACCTGGCATTTTCCTGAGCCATACCAGGCATCAATTAAAGGTGGCAAATGCCAGGTCTTCTCCAAAAGATATGAGACATGGCCACCCTCTTCGGATGGGGGAGAGGGGAAAGCGATTTTGGCTGTATAGTGATAAATCAAGCAGTGCAAGTTTGCCTCCAGGCTGGAGAACAATCTCTGGCTTGTCTTACTAGTGTAAGAGGTAGCCAGTGAGTTTTAGAAGTTTCTGTCTGTGTTGAAGTGGGTATTTTTATGCTGCAAAGATGTCAGTGTACAGAATAGATGAGGTGATGTCCACTTAGCATTTTAGGTATGCATAAATATGTACCTACTAGTAGCATGTTGAAGGGAAACAAATTTGTGCCATTTTTGCATTACTGTTGGTGTGAAAGAGGAAAATATATTATCAGAAGGTGGAGGCATGTGATGGAAAATGCCTTAAGAGGTCTTTCACTAACTTAATTCAGAAGTTCTCTTTTTTCTTGCCTTGACCTTGTGGCGTTGGAGCTTCTCTTGCCAACTCGGATCCAGTTCTAGGAGTGTCTAATGCTATTAATGGGACTGAATCACTATTGCTCAGTGGGAAAAACAGCATAAGAAATGCTATGCTTGAGCTTCCTGCTTTCAAAAATCACCCCATTTAGTCTTATTTTTAGTCTTTTTACTGAAAAAGGGAGAAAAAGCAAGTGTTAGGAGCTGAGCTGTATACTTAATGGTAGCCTTACGTGACTAGTCACAAGGAACATATTACTTGTTTCTTTTGAGCTTATTCCAACTGAAATGATCAGAGGAGACACCACTTGGAGCACTTAGCAGTTCAGTGCAGCCTGCAAGTAATCATAGGATACTGTCTTTTAACACATAAATAATTCATCATTAGAGTTTTCACACATACATGTATGATTTTGTTTGGGAAAGAGAACTTCACTCTGAAGACACTACAACTTCTGATCTTCATCTTTAGAAGGAAATGTCTTGGGATCCTGCAGTTTTGCAAAGAACTTACTCTGTGTTGCAAATCACTGGCAGAACTAGTAGCTTCCCAAACTGCAGAAAAGAGTAATACAAGAATGAATTGTGAAGTTAGGTAAAAGACTTTTAGAAGTGGTTCAATCTGGAAGGTTTTTGTACCGTAAAAACAAAGGATTAATTAGAACTAGCCATTTATGGCATATTAAAGGGTCATACAGCCACTAAAGCAAAGCTTCAGGAGAGTAAATAACAAATGTTTACTTCAAGCTGTGGTTTGACATTTATGAAAGATAAGTCTTGCATGATACTTAACCAATTTTATTTTTGAGCACTGTTTGCCAGAATGGAGCCGAGGTAATGATCACCTGCAACTCATTGTTATATATGCAGTTTTATCCAGGAAAATAAACTGAGCACCTAACATCTAGTACTTAAATAGTAGTGGAAAAGAATAAAGGTAGTATTGAAATACCTGAGTGATGTATTTGATGACATCAGCCTGAAAGTATTTGTATTTTTCTGATGCTAGAAACATTTCCATGACTTTGGTCACTTGGCCAGTGTAGGATCCGTGTTCCACACAGGTCCGTGCAGTGAGTAATGGTTTCCTGTGGGATATACTTTTGGGGAGGTGGGTGGAAAGCATGACCAAGAGGCTGGCATTCCTAGCACTCCTTCAAACTTTCTGTTCTTATTACGTTTCTCTATACATCCTTAATTAAAAGCACACAGTGGTTTTGGCAGAGCCTTGAAACTTCGGCTACAGACTTCCCTTGCCGCGTGAGGGTTGGTGCTGGAGAGGCTCCTTCAGCCTGTTTCCCTGTTCATTGCTAAAATGTTGGCTGTCTTCACAGTGACAAGTCTCAGCTGACATGGACAGGTTTATAAAAATGATCATTAGAGATTGACTTTCTCTGTTTAGCCATAGGATTGTTTAATTATTTTTTCTTTTTCCTTTTCACTGAGTTGCCAAGTCGTACTGAGCTTAAGTTTCTTCTATTTAGCAAGGTAAATGACCTTGATAATGGGTGTGCATTTAAAGTAGCATCTGTTGTGCAGTGAAAAACCTTTCTGTCTTTGCAGACAACAGTCTTGCCTGTTTCAATTTGCTTCTCCCTAGGAAATAACCAACACTGTAAATAGCTAATGGCAAATATTTCCTTCAAGTCTCTGGAGGAATATGGGCTTTTCTGGGGGGGAAAAAAAAGCTGCCTTTATAGGCATGATTCCTAGCACAAATCTGCGTAACTCTACTCACTTGAGGTTTTAGTTTGGCTTCTATTGCTTTCTGTGACAACAAAAGGTCTTTCTTTCCTAGCAGTGACAAAATCATGCAAAGCTACTTTTTATCTGCACTCAGTTATATGAGATGGAGAATTACATGTCTCTTGTAAATGATGAACTTCTTAAATAGATCCAGTTGCTGGTAGTTGTTGTCATCAAATTATTCTTGACTTGTAATATTCTTGATTTGTAAATATGAGATGCATCCTTGAATGTGGCAATGTTACTGGTTTGGCTATGCTGAGAGCATCTCATCAAGAATTAACTTGGTAAAATGAATACTTTTCCCCCATAGCTGTTGCTGTTCTTCCTAGTCTAACACAAAACTACAGGAGTGGGTTTCCTCAGCCTGTATGGGCATCTCTGTGACTTTGAAAAAGCTGAAAGGTGCCATCATACTGTTCTCCAAAGGTTTTGATAGTTTTCAGGGATAGATATTCCTGTGATTTACAGCTGAGCTCATGCACAAGGAGCTGATTGTCTCAAAACCATAGGGGAAAATGGGCAGATATGGGAATAAACCCATAATCCTGATATAACTGTGAAGTGTCCTTGTTTCACAGTAGGTAACATCCTTACTAATACAAATGAGCATTATGGATTTTTCAAGGATGGCCTATCCCCCTGTCTTCAGTGCTGGGGTCATTGGTCTTTTTCATCTTCCAGATGCAATGGGCATCGTGAGTAACACACTAAGGCCAATGAGAAGGAAGAGGAAGCTGCTGGAGGTCCCTGTGGCTTCTGCTGTTTCATGAACCCTTCATTCTTGTTGACTCAGAGTCTTGGACCCACATCATTGAATCAGTAGTTTTTCGTACCTTAGGTGACTTTCTGAACTTCCTTCTTGTTCCCACTTACAAAGTTTTCAGTATTTCCACCCCTAAAAACTTGTCATTAATGGCAGGAATTAATCTGTCGTATTTAAGCACTGATTGGCACAAGAAACCCAAAACCTGCTCTCTGTACCATGTGCTCCTAAGCTTTATGTTATACTTCCAAGTTTTGGTCTCCTCTATGCAGTATAAGTTCTGTTTGGGAAAGCTCAGCCAGGAAAAAGACTAAAGACATTTTAAAGATTATAGATCCAAGTGTGCACATGAGATTTCAGTCTTCTTCATTTCATATTCAGAGGTAAATTTTCTGTATTAAAAACATAAATCTTATGCATGTGTTAGAAAAACTTAACAGTTTTCTGAAAATCTCTCTGATATATACCTGTAAAAACTAAATAGTATCTGTCTACAGAAGAAATTCCATTAAGTCTTTAATTTATGGACATTAGTGTTGTAAATAGAAGATATCTGAAGGGGAAAGAAGTATTTCAGAATAGCCTTCTTTAACAGGAAGACAACCTTTTTCTGTAGGCAAAAATATTGCAAGGTCTTCAGCCAAACTTCAAAGGCTCACAGGGAAACCTGGAGATATAGGAGCTTCTCAGAGAAATACCTTGTGTGTTTCCCAATAGAAAGTGCTAATGTGTCAGGCACTTGGCATTCCATGGGGATATCAGCACATCAGCAGTTACATCAGTTAGGGATGCTGTGCTGGGCTTTTAGTGCTTTGCCAGGTTCCATCCCATGTAGAGTCCTGCATTGCTCCAACAACCAAACTGCCCAAGAAAACAGCAGCTCCATAAACTGGTTAGTGGTTCATGTGTTTATGGAAGGCTTGAAATAAAAATGCAGAAGAGAAACAGCCTCTTACCCTTTTTCCTTGGGGAAGGGGGAAAAAATTGGCAGCAGATGGGAACCTCTCCATCCTGTCCCAAGCACTTTTCTCCCAAATGACTCAAATGTATGTCCTTGGGCTTCCACGCTGGGCACGTAACTGCTCCTCCCCTCGTGATACCAGGGCATTTAGGAAAGATTTACATGCAGCTCTGTCTCTTCTCTGTCTGCCAAGCCGGAAGCATTTTAAACTAATGAGTGTGATGTTGACAGGTCTTGGAGGTGAGGAAAGATGTGGGTCACAGCACAGAATTCAAACCCTTGGATAGCCATGGGAGGTCTTCAGGCCCTTCAGTGCCCTGTTTTGTTGTATGTTGATTGCTTAAAAATAACACAGTTCATCTGTTGTCTCATGCCATGGCATAGTGTGCCTTGGCAATAGGGTGGGTAGGTGGCAGTAAGAGGTTCATTTAAAGGAGAGCTGTTGCTGAGTGCCCAATAGCCTGAAACTGAATTAAAACAAATTTGGGGCTACACCGTGTCTGAAAGGACGAGACTTCCTTCTTGTTCCCAGGTCCCAGTCCCACTGCTTCCTTTGCATAGTATCTAGCAATTACAAAGTGAGTCAGATCAGTGCTGATCTGACTGAAAGACCAACTCATCAAAAATGAGCTGTGATGTCTAGAACAGAAAGAAAGGAGAGGACCGAGGAAGGGGTGGGACTGCATCTTTGGTGGCAGGCTACAATTAAATGATTTTCATGACTAGCTTAAGCAATTCCCAGCAGGCACTTCCCTTCCACAGCCTTAGCAAGGCTGGTGTGAGGATGGGCTCTGCCCATTCAGGCCATTCTCTTGGTGCAGCTGAGACCAGCATGGTCCTTCTGGGGCTGGGAATCCCAGAAGTGTAAGCACCTGGGGCCTGGAAGGTCCTCAGGGAATGCATCTCTCTATGCTTCCCCTGTTCTCTGTTTTACTGTTGCAATGCCTTCAGGAATGTTGCCAGACCAGGTTGGTGGTGAAGTGGACATAGTGAGCACCCAGTCACCTCCCAGGTCCAGAAATCCAGGCAGTAGAAAGTCCTCAAGGTGAGAGTCCTCAGCTGCTGGTAAGAACAGATGCGTCATTGTAACCATGCTGGTATCAGGGTTTGGGTGTTTGGGGTTTGGGTGAACTGAAGATCTGATGGAGTGCTGTGATGAACATGAGACCTAGTCAAAGTTATTCACTTATCTTACAGGTTTTACCTGTGACATCCATGTGCTGGGAGCCTCTGGTCTGGCTCCTGCACATGCTTTCTCTGTCCCCTTTTCTGTGCTGGGAGCTAGGCTGCTGCCTGCCTTTCTTCTCCCAGTGTACTTGATACAGCAGAAGTCTTTGCTGCAGTTGTTGGTACCAGAGTTCAGCTGACAACATTTTCAGCTGACAAAAGGGAAAAGGTCACCACTGCTCACCTACTGTAACCAGCACTTTTGGGAACAGCTGTGCTAGAGAGTGCACTGCAATGAAATGCTGTGCACTGAGTCGGTAGGTTTGAGACAGATGGAAGCTGTAGTGTTAGTTGAACACCTTTCCTTGTGCTGTTCTACCAAGTTCCCTGGTTTTAAAATGGACATGGCTGGTTTTGAAAGTACTTCCCTGGCAGTGCCAGGACAATTTCCACGTGTGCAGCAGACTTTGATTGTTGGTTGAGGCATATAGCATATACTTAGGGTTATAGGACACTTTGTGACAGGAAGGCTATTGATTTTTTTTAGTAACAGTTGCTTTAGAACATACTCGCAGTGATAATAGGTAACAACACTTCCCGTTAATGTGATCAGCTGACCAAGTACCACTTCTAGACTAGTGAGTTTCATAGCTAAAACTGGCCAGTCCCTTGGTGGGAAATTTAGTGTGTGAAATTTTTTTTTGCCCTAGAAAACCTACAGTGGCCCTGTAAGAGTTGGTTCTATTTTACTGGAATATTAACCTAAGGGTTTTACAGACAAGATTGATATTTCTGCTCAGTTTGTTTAAGCATGTAAAATCTGACAGGGAGGTACAATTGCTATCCAGGAAATAGGTATGTATTGCCTCATCTGTTAGTGCATGGCTTAAAATTTGTGTGCAACTGTGAAATTTGCCAGAAGGTGTGAAAAATGACAGTGTAACCAAATGACCTGGATTATCAACACCAATGAAACAAACCCTGTCTAGCTGTAATGTAGATGCTATTCTGATGTGGCCCATGCTACAAGATGCTGAGCCTACCTAGAATATTTTTTTAATCAGCTCTACAGTAGATAACAGCAAGGTGTAGATTTACCTATTATTCCATTTTTCAAAACTTCAGTTAAAAATAAAACCCTTCTGAAGGTGCAGTCAGTGTAGCAGCTCATGCTGAGACCAAGTTATAGACAGTGCTCCCCTTCCTTGTGGAACAGTTTCTTCATGCTAGTTGATAAACAGTTGTTTTTTCTTTCCTCAGCAGTGGTTTGAAATAGCAGTTGTTTAAAGTAGGAGCTCAAAAACAAGACTACATAATTTAATTTGTTATGAAAAGGCTTTTAGAGCACAGTTCGTAAGTTTAGGAGTTCTGTAAATGCTCCTCTCACTTGTCTGGAATGTTAAGTATTGCAACGGTTCCACATTGCTCACAGCAGTTACAGCCCCCAAGTTTTCTCCAAAGAAGGAGTAGAGAAATGTAGGTGTATAACAGCCAATTCTTGCCCAAAGCTCTGGTCTTTCCTCCCTTCTCTTTACAAGAGAAGTAGCCATAGCAAATGTGGCTTGAAAACAGTGGATGGATAATGTAACTTAATGGCAGAATTCCTATTTTTGTAATGCCACAGCTTGTAAAGCAATACTGTAATGGCTCTTTTGAATTTTTTAAGGTAGAAAGTAATAGGAAGGTCTTTCCTCTCTGGTTAAGTACCTGCAGCCTTTGTTCTAAATGTGCAGCTCCCATGCTGTGTGTTTTCCTCCCAGAGCGTAGCAGACACTGCCCACACTGGCACAGGGATCCATCCCACCTGGGGCCCTGGGACTGGCTGCAACTGTGGGCAGATGCCTTAGGAAAAAAACCAAAACCAAAGTCTTCCCTCCTGTCCTGACTGCTTTCCCACCCTGCAATTAATTTTGGCTCAGAGGGGTTTCTGAGCCCTTTGTGCTCAGGTCTTTAGCATCCATCAGGGGATTTCTCTACCTTGTGCATGTCCCTTCCCCTCGCACTTTGTGCAGCCTCAGAGTTGTGGTAATCTGCATTAAAAGTACAGCTCACTGGTTTTGAACCTGGCTCTAAGTTCGTTTGTTGGTCCTTAGCTTTAATACTGGAAGATATGGTTAACAGCTGTTCCCAGTTTGCCTTCTCCATGCCGTTCCAGATTTGATAGGGTTTTGTCATAGTCCCTGTGACATGTCTCATGGGAGCTATTACATACCTTTGATCTTATTTTTGCTCTTGCTGGACCATTTTCAGATCTGTAAGAAAATCCTCATCATTTTTTTTGAGCCTGAGAGACCAGAACTACACATAGCAATTGAAGTGTGAGTAAATGGGTGAAAAATTGATTTGTTGAGTGCAATATTTGTGTTTTATGGTTCCTTTTCTATCCCTTTCTTTAATAATTCCTGGAATTGCTTTGATTTTTTATTTTGCCTTATTCCAACCACCATACTGATAGTTTAATGAAGCTGTGAATCAAGAGACAGAAGCCTTGCTGAGCAATACTAATACAGTGAGAGCACATTTATATTTGAAGCTGAGGTTGCTTTTCCTCAAGAGATAGATTGCTTTGTTACCTATATTTAATTTTATTTGCTGTTTTTATTGTCCAGTTAGTCTCATAAGGGTTTTCTGTGATTCCAAGCACTTTGCTGTTATCCTTGGTGTCTTAAATTACCCACTAGCATCAGTGACTTTCAGGTCACTAAAACTGATGTCTTGATCTTTAGCAACAACAGAAATGCACTGTTTGCTCTGGGCTTCTGGAATCCAGTGGTCAATATATTATGTTTTTGGAATTATTGAGCAGGAGACATCGTTGTAGAGTGTTTGTGCAGCTTGCAGGCTGAAGGTTTTAGAAGTGTAGAGAACTCTGTCTCTCTTACTATGTAGCTTATTTCTTATCCCAGCTATGATGTGGTTGGTGACCATTCTGGCTTCCCATAAGTGACCTAAAAATGTCATTCCCTAATTATTTGGGAAAAAGTTGTCAACCTGAATATATCAAAAGCAAAGAACTTGTACAAATAGAGAGTGAAAGTGTACTGACTCTGTTGCTCTTATTTTCCTCTCTAATTTGGGTATTTGGTTTTTCAGAAGTGCTCAGTATCCACAGATTTGAGGGATCACTTGTTCCTATTTTTCTGGATCTCCCCTCAAATCACTTGTTCCTATTTTTCTGGATCTCTTAAAAGATTATAATTTTCTTAATAACTCACAATTTTTAGTAGGTAAAACTGCTTAATGCCTCCTGATACCTTGTCTTTTCAACCAAAAGCAGAACATACTTTCGGTGCTTAATTCTCACCTTCCAAGCATGGCGAAATTATTTTTTTCTTCTCTTGTGATAGAGCCTGAGTTTTGTGACAGCAATATGAGCATAAAAAAGCATATTAAATAATGGATGAGATTAAAATAATCAGAGTAAGAAATCACCCCTTCCCTGCCCTGCCTCTATTCAGGGCTCTGGAGGGAGACGCTGAAAGTGTTGCACGTTGGCTGGGTGGATGTATCATATCAGTTTACAGCAAGGAGCAGAGCCATGCCATTGGGCAAAACACTTTTAAATTATTATTTATGCAGTTGTATTTGCAGTTGGTATAAAATGCAGGGCTGGTTTCACATGCCTTCCCAGAGCAAGGAGAGCACACTCCTGAGCAAGGTTCTCTTATTTCCTGTGCTATGTGTGCTGTGGAGAGAGAGTCGGCTGGGAAAGGATACAGGTTAGAGTGGATAGTTGTGTTGTGGTTCAGGGTTCTTTCTAGCTGATATTTTGGCATTGTTTTGGCTTTTTTCCATCCTGATTAGTTTTGTCATTGATGCTGTTGTGCTAGTGTTAATCAAATGTTTTCCAGTAATGTTTTGTGCCTGTTGATAGATGAGTATTTTGTTTAGTGGTGTGATGTGAGGCACCTCCAAAAGTCTCTCCTGACTCTTCATGGAATGACACTGTCAGCTTGTAGTGTTAAGCTTCTACTTTGCTCTTTTTCTTCTGTTTTTTTTTGGAGGGTTTGGTTGGGATTTTTCAAATTTTTGTTTTCTTTGGGATTTTTTTCCCTTTTTTTTCCTGAGGTGGAAGTGTGTATAAAGGCAAAGGAAGTCTTCAGTAATTCCTTCTTTCTCCCTAGGGCAAAATAAAAACTACAGTTCTTTATGCAGTATTTTCTTTCTAAAACAATGGTGAAATAATGTTTTAGTTCTCCTTTGAATTGTTAGTGCTGTGTGTTACTCTTCAGAAAGTTTCTTTTGGCCAGAGTGCGTTTAATTTCTTATTTTAAAATTTATTATTGGGCAGAGAGAAAAATATTGTTGATTACTAATACAGTGTCTTCTTAAGGAATGTGGTGGTGTTCTGAAGCACAAAGGCAGTCTTTATCTGTGATACCTGCCTTTTGAGAAACTGGGTGAAGTATATCTTTATCCCCTTCCAGTCCGACAATATTGATGTCTTCTGTTTTCAGTGCTGAAACCTCATACTCTTTTTCCTTCCTGGAGAAGGCAGGAGGGGAGAAACTGGCACAGAGAGGTCATAAATTCACTTTATGAGCCTGAGTGAGCAGCTGCTTTTAGAACCTGTAATGCTAATTAATGTCTTGTCCTTATTTTAAGTGTGACCCATTTGTATATTTTTATCAGTTTAAAAAATATAATTACACCATCTTCTTTCAGTGAGTAAGCAACTACTAGAGCTTAGTTTCTTCTGGAAGAAAAGCTGAAACAGTGGTAACTAACCCTTCTTGTCCTCTATGTATCTCTGTTTCACTGGGTCATAAAAGGTGTTTTTCAGTGTCAGATTTATGTTCCTTTCAAAGTAATACTGTGATAAAACATGAGGATTACACTTAGCTCACATCATTGAGTTTCAGTTGTTTACATCACTGTCCTATGCAGTTGCTGTTCCTGAAGCAAATCCCGTGTCTTGTTTGAGGAACAATTCTCAAACCTGCATTTTGTAAAAAACCATTATGGAGGAGAAACCTTGGAGTTCATTGTCACTGCTCACCCCTGTAACACAAGAGTGTAAATGGTTCGTGCTGTGCAAGCTAACGTTAGCCTGCATTTCTTTCTTTCTGAGACTACATCCAGTGGGTTATGTTACTGCATTACTGGCTGTAATAAGCAGCTCCCAAATGTATTTACTGTGCATGCAAAGGTTGTGTGCTGTGTGTCTGGCACGGAAGGTGTGTCAGGCTTGATGAATGTGCTCTGTAGTCTGGATAAATGTGTATTGCAAGTGGCCATTGCTGGATGTCTGCATGCAGCTGGAGCTCCTGCTTCACAGCAAACTGCACTGAAAATTCCTTTGGTTATTTCTCAGCTGTGCTATGGGCGATTTATTTATGTCCACAGAACATCAAAATGCCATTCAATAGTCATGTTGCCAGTTTTACTAAACAATACTATCCTCTTTGGTCTTTTCAGTTTTCGTTTTCAGTCGAATAAGATCAAAAGCACAAGTGTTTTGAGTCATAAACATGAAAAAGGCAAGAAATATAAGTGTGGCAACTGAGACCTACCTGTAAATGTTAGCATCTGCTTCTGGAATCTGGTAGGCAGTTGTACCACTTAATATGAGGTGTGTATAGCAAACATGTTACCTTCATGGGGCTTTTCTGGTTTGGGTTTTGGTTTTCTTAGGAGTGTCTCATTTCCAATTCTCCCTCAGTTATTCAATCTGCTGTGAAGACATTCTGATTGCTAGTAGCCATATGGCAGGACTGGTGCATTTTTGACATTCTGATGATGAAACTGCAACAGCAAACAAAGTTTTCTGTGTCTGTTCATTCCACTTTTTAGAGCTAAGGGGAATCTGGAAGATATAAACAAATATTTTCAGTGTCTTAAAATGAAACTTCCTGTTGCTTCTGTTAGCAGTTCTTAGGGATCTGTGGAGGCAAAACTCCTGGAGTTTTACTGACTTTTATCAAAGTCAGAATTGAAATATGCTTGTGTGCAGCTGAGGTGGTGATGAGGAGGAAGGAATGCGTGTAAGGGTATGACATTAATTTCGTTAGCTGAAATGAATTAGTAGCTTGATCACTGTGTTGTTGTGTTCAATGTCTCATGCATCCAGTCATCAGTCTGCTTTTTGTGCCCTTGAAATGCTTCGGGTTTTAAGAGAAGGATGTGTTTCATGTTTCTAATCAGCTGCAAGATACTGGGCTCAGATAAACCTGATCACTCACTCCCACCCAGAATCTGTAAAATTGGGAGGGGAGTGGAAGTTCATCCTCTTAATGTTCCATCCTGTCTTCTGACTCAGGGGAGATGAAGAAAACAGCTGCCAACTCTCACTTTTGCAAGAGAGGAGAAGATCCTGGTGTGTCTAGTCTTTCTGGTAGTCCATGCTTCAAATTATGGCTGTTGGCTAGTCTACTCTTTCTCAGGTTGTCTTGCAGAATTAGCAGTTGTGATAACTGCAGTGGCCAGGACTGCTGTGGCTGCTCATGGTTTGGGTGAATCAGCTTTGGTTTATGGACTTTATTTACATGCTCATGGACAGAATGACAGTATTGACTGTTGTTTGCTGTTGGAGAAAACCTGAAGGCAAGGCAAAGCTGCAGGAGTGTCCTGGCTGGGCTGTGGGACATAGTGGGCTACTTCTGCATCTGGTTTCTTGGAGATAATCTTTGTAATTGTATGACTCATACTAATTTTGTAAAGTCCCATGTGTTTATTGATGTGATTTTTATTAATAAATGGTGTCAGGGAATCTGAATTTTTTTTTTACTACTTTTGATTTTTATAGCCTGCATTTTTCACTCCAACTGCTGTTCCACTCTGGATACTGTAGTTACCAAGCTGATGGTAATCTGTTCTCAGATTCAATGTTGTTGCTAGTTAGGCTGTTGGCTGAATACTCCCACGGTATTTTCCTTCCCACAGTCAGAAATAAAGAACATTGCTCCCTAATAAGCCTTTCTTTCGCTTGCTAACAAGTGAACTCAGCAACATGGGTCACTTATAAAGTATCCTCGGTTCAATGCCATTTGTGGAACTCAATAATTATAATTTGGAGTGGAGCTGTAGGAAGTTGCTTGCTTAGTCCTTGGTAAAAATTCCTCTTGAAAGAAGGCAAAAACCACTGGTCAGTCACATGCATTCTGTTCGGTTCTAATTTGTGGTCTTTGCTGCTCTTCTGGACTTCTGGTCTTAAATAGAACATTATTTAAAAAAAGACACTGTGTTTCATCTGTATTTTATATTTCAAATGTCTTTTTTTCTGCTTGTAGATTTGTTTGTAAATGCATCATAAACAGACAGCCCAGAATGAAGAAAGCAAGCAGGAGTGTTGGCTCAGTGCCCAAAGTGCCTGGAGTAAATAAAACTCAAACAACTGAAAAAGCCAAACCAGAAAACGGCTCCTCAGTGTCTGCAGTAACAAAACTCTCCAAAACCGGGACATCCGCGTCGCTTTTGAAGGTAACAACCAGTAGAACAATCTGATTATTTATATTTTTCATGATAAAGCTTTGAAAAGAGTAGAATTTCAGGGCATGTCTTTATTAATGCAGCTTGGACTTAGAAGTTTGCTACATGGATAGCTGAATGGAATCTGGGTAGTTACACAAGGGGGATAAGTTTTTGTGTGTTTTTCGTATTGCAGCCTGTGACATGATGGAGAGAAAAATTTGTGCAGAACTGGGCTGTTCTGCAAAAGGATAGGGGTGAAAGTTGTGTCTGATGAGTGTTATTAGTAGTGTTGTGTTATGCTTGAATGGTATGTCAGTGGCTAATGGGATTTGATAAGAGTTATTTACTAACTCTGAGAAAAGGACTAATGAGGTATCTAACATGAGAGCCTTTTGATATCGGTGATCCGTGTCGGGTCAGTGCAGCTGCACTCTCCAGGCTGTTTTGGCCTTTGCTTTGTGTGAAGTACTGCTTGAGCTGAATTTTCACAAGTCGATTCTTGCTCCTAGAACAAGTTCAAAGGTAGAGGTTTTCTCTTCTATTAGCAAAACAGGGCAGTAGATGTAGGAGCATATGGTTTGCAACAAACAAGGAGGAGGAGAAATAATGAGGTGTGCTGGTGTGGAGCGTTCACCTGGGAGTAAACACATGTGGGTTGGATGGATGGCATGAGCCTGCCTGGTCAGCTTCCCTCCCCTGGCATGGAGACGTGGCTGGGCACAGCTCCTTTCCCTCCCTGCAGCCCAGTGTGCAGTGCTGTGCTCTGCTGCCCTGGAGCAAATGGGCAAGGGCAGCAGGGCTGGTGTCTGCAGCTGGGACCTGAACTGCTGTCACTGACATGCAGAGAGCCAGATAGGCCATGAAATAACTGGCAAATAAAGATCCCAAATCAAACCAGCTGTAGGGGCTGAGGTCTCTCAGCAACAGCTCTGCAGGGTCACTGAAGTCAGAAGGTGTGTTTCATTTGCTTTTCTCTTAGGCAAGAGTGGTTAATACTTTTGCTGATGAAGTTGCAAGCTAGTTTTCAGCTATGCTTTCTCCTGGTGCTCCTCCTTTCCCCTGTCACCCAATGCAGTTTTCCTAACTTAAAATAGTCTTTTGATGCTTGTTGGCACTACTTCATATTTCTAGAAATCTCTCCAAGAATATGGAAACAGAAGTTCTTTGTAGTTTGCTTATCAAGTTTCTTATGTCATACCTCTCAGGGAGATAAAGGAGGAGGATGATCTAACACTGAACAAATTTGACCCAGTATGCTTTCACAATTTTGCTTATATTAGTAACACTTCTGGCAGTGTTTGGGTGTGGGATTAGAATTTAGGACAACTCTGTTTGAGGCACAATGAAAAATTTTCTCTTAATTACTAAAACTTACCTCAGATTCATGTTACAGCCAAGCTTGCTCATATAGTTGGATGTCTTTTACTTCTTGTGCTGCTGTTCATCCAACTGTGTGACTTAATGTTGAATCTTATCTTCGTTGAGTGTTCCATACTTATGTAACAGTTAGTTCTGGGGTTTTTTTAGTTTACTGGTACTGACAAATCACATTTATAATGACTGGCTTGAAAGGAGTATCAACACAAGCTGTCTTATTTTTAAAGTAACTTTTTGTATAGTTTGATCTTATTGATGAAACATTTGGCACATTGCTTTCCTCACAGTGTTTGTTGGATCTTCCCTTAGAGCTGATGAATTGGTGTGTTCTGAATGACATTTGATATTCCTTGACAAAAAAAAAAGCCAGCATTAAATAGCTTTAATTGCCCCAGCTCACTGATTTACTCAGTCCTTTGAGTTGGGTATTGAATGAAAGGCCACTATTAAGGAGAAGAAATACAGCACTATAATAACCTTAATTCAGTCAGGAATAATGTTGCAAAATTAAAAATTATTTTGTAATTATAATCTTCCCTTCATGGTATAACTATAAGCTTCTTTCACTGTGCATCATTCCATAGATTTGTCCTTTTTTGTGGAGTTTTCAAAGTGTGTGGACAATGAGCACAGGAAGAGGCTGTGAGACCCACCCTTGTGTGCAGCTGAGCCTGGACCAGAGTGGGTTTGTCCTGCTGCTTCGAGTCCTTTGTCTGTTCCTTCTCTGCAGTTTTGTGTCTCCCACTTTGCCCAGGACTTGAGTATATGTTCAACACATCCCTGTGCATGCTGTTACAGCAGTAGGTTAACTGCCAGCCACTTCTAGTTTTTAGTCTGTCAAAAAATACTCTACAAATCATGTGTTCTCATTTTTAGGTTCATTATGTTTTGACTTCTTTAGCTAATGAGCTTGTGATCCTGCTAACACTCCCAGCTGTAATTAGACAGCAGCTCTACTTCAGACAAATGAATTGCAAAATCCAGTGTCCCTGAAAAGCCAGGACTTGGAGACCAGTATTTGAATATTAAAAATCAGAATGTGCTTTCAGTATTCATGTGTCTGGGCTCCTATTCTGTTTGCAAAATCACTTAATTATAGATTGTTGTGAAGTTTGACGTCTGAAAAACTCAAATACAGCAACAGCAAGCATCAAAGAAAATCATGGGTAGTAATAATGATATATATATGTAAAGGTATTTGAATGAGGTGCAGTGAATAGGATATACCTGTTGAGAAACTAAGATGAATTGAATTGTAGAGGTGATTATTCATGTTTCATTGCACTGAAAGTTGTGAGGGGGAAAATGGAATATGAATTGTATATTTATAAAGTGGGTTTTCATATAGAAAATCAAAATAGGTCTGGATGAGCATTTCTAATTGTGGTATTTTCTAATTTTTTTAATGCAGGGGCTTTAATGCTAAGCAGGATGACACAGTTCTCAGTGTATGGGAGAAAGCTGTTTAATAAGCATACAGCATTGATTTTGCTTCAATTAAAAAGATAAGCTGCAGAAATACTTTGATTTTAAAAGTCAAGAATGGTTGCCATTGTGGAGCATTAAGAAGAGAGATCTGCTGGTTTGTAATTTTTCCAAGGCTTTGCTAAATAGTTTTCTTTGCCAAGAGTATAATGTTACAGCTTTGAGAAACTGTTTACTAATTGGCTGCAGAGGAGGCAGTGCCTTCCAACCTAGACCAGAAATAGTTTATGGGTAAGTCAGAAGAAGAATGGCTGTCTTAAATTCCTTTGTTCAGCAAGGACTGGAGATGACTAATGTCTGAAAGTGTGTATTTTACTTAGCGTTTTCTTTCTTCAAGCTGAGTCACATCTTGACCTATTTGGCTTGATAACATGTACTTGTACTGTAAGTGTCTAAAAGCTTAATCTAATTTCCCCACTCTTTCAGCAGGGTGAAAATGCTGACAGCTAATAGTCTGTTTGAACTATCACGTTTGTAGGCTGGTTGGCAGGTTCAGCACCAAGACAGAAAGTCACTGTTCTGTGCCTTTCTGTAATACCTGGTTTAGGTGATAATTGCATCACAAGGTTGTTTCCCTCCTCCTCTCCCCCCATGCCCACAGAATGAGTTTAGATTAGATGTGAAATCTGATTAGATTGCAGGCTGAGGGAGGGTTGTTGTTGAGAAGTGGTTTGTGCTCAGCTTGTCCTCCCCACATGCACAGGGTGGGATCTGTGGCTTTTGTAGCCATCTGACATTTTCATTTTCCCACTGGTGCTTCCATTGCCTCTGCTGTTTGCCTGGCTGTGTGACATGGCAGATGAAGGAGCTGATCTGAGTCCTGGGAGGAAGAGCTCTTTGAAAAGGCTTGTTTGCACAGCACAGTGTGTGAGCACACGGAGAGGAGCAGCATGGAACAACAGTGCCTTTCTCCTAGCAGAAAAGCAGCTTAGATGCACATCAGACTAGATCCTCAGAGTAATGTGTTTTCTTCCAGCCTTTTAAAAACCTTTTCGGAAGGCTACACCATTTCTTGCATAATTCAATAAAAACACTTTTGTCCTGGAAGATTTTATCCTTACAAATACATGGAATTTTTCTGTATTTCTAACAGCATGCAGAGCAAATATGTTCTCTTCCCAAGCTCTTTTGTTTTGCAGCTGCTCCACTTTGTAAATGGCACAGATCCCATCCATGCCCTTTCCACAACGTTGTGATCAGTGTTCCTGACTGTTCTGAAATTTGCACTTGCAAAAAAGAAAATAGATAGAGTGGAGTGATGTGCAAGATTTATTTTAATTCAGCAAGTGTACTTTCATTCTTAGTATATAGAATCATGATGTCTGGTGTCTGGTATTTACCATGAGTATGTATAGGAGCTGGACGTTATAAACCTGCAGGATTTGAAAGTGATGATGTAAAGCAACTAGTTAATTCTTAAGCAGCACCTTTTAGCTGGGATATTGGATGAGGGTTCAAATGTGTTATCCAGCTGAATAATACAGTTACTCAAGGAATGCTGCTAACAGCTGTTTTCTTTTAATTTTTCATGCCTATATAACAGGAAAAATATTGAGCGTATTTTGATTGTTTCATCATTTGAAAAATTGCATTTGAAAGGCTCTAAGTCTGCCAATTAATGCTTAAGAGCTTAGTATTTCTAGAGTTTGCTTCATTCTGAAAGATGTACTCTCTGTTTGGGAGTCTGGTTGTTGAGAATCCTCTGCTGACTGCCTTGTCACATTCCAGGCAACGTTCGTGGCTAACAGTAGTTTCAGGAACAATCATGAGGTTAGGCAAAAACTCCATCGGACAAATATCTCATCTCTGAGAGTGCCTAGTAAATAGCATGAAAGCAAGGCAAGGACCTAGCTTAGTATTTTGAGCTAGAAAGGGTATTTTGTTAATGCTGGATTGATTTTGTTTTTTGGTTTGGTTGTTTTCTTGTGAACTTGTCCAACAGAAAACATTTGATCATGTTCTACTGAAGGACATTATTCTCACTTCCTAGTGTTTGGTGATTTAATTACCTACAAATTGTCTTCATTTTTACACATAAGTAAACTTTCAATCAGAATGGAGAAGTTTAACTCTGTACTGTGTTACTGTGCTTTAATTATTTTTTTCTTCTTGGCATTGAAACATTAAGAATTTTTTCTGGGAGAGAGAAAACTCAGTTTTTATAGTCACTCATATGTAAGGAGTTAATGTTCCATTTCAGTTTACCCCCTCTGTGCAGTGCAGTTACACTTTTCAGCATTCTTGCATAGACACATGACTAGACAAATATGTACTTTTTAAACTGATGGAATCTTTAACAGAAGAAATGTTGGCTGTGCAGACTTCTCAGTCAGCTGTCTTAAAGATGCTTCTTCCCTTTCAGACTAAGAGTAACGATGACCTCTTAGCGGGGATGGCTGGTGGTGGTGGAGTGACAATGACCAATGGTGTCAAGGCCAAGAAGAACACTTGTGTATCAACAGCATCTTCAGCTCCAGGGACAACCATGAACAGTTTGGAAAATAAACCCAAAACTCTTTCAGGTAAATGGATATATTGTATCCTTAAAGATGGTAGTTGGGTGGCTCTTTATATTCATCTTATCTATCGAGGATCTAAGCTGTCTCATTAAATGATCAGTAACACCATGGTCAAGTCACACACCTCCTGTTCCTAATAATGTAACTGGTTTTTTGGAGGATGTTCCGTTTAATTTTTTCACTGATGTAGTTTTTGCACAATTTATCAGAAGCTATTAAGACAAAAAAAAGCAACTTAGAAATGTTAAACTTCAAGGTCTAACTGATTTCCAAGATACAGGTAAAGCATGTATGAATTAAAACCTGACTGCACTGGTTCATGCTGAATGTGGTGTGTTTGCTGTGGAATGCATTTCCCAGTGTGATTCAGAAAATCAACCACTGCATTGCTGATGCAAAATGCACAGTCTGCTGTGACAAACTGTATTTTGAATTCATGTTCCTAACTTTCAAAACACATCCAGGTACAAGTTCCACAACCAAGCGTAGCACTTCATCTGGCAATAAGGAGTCGAGCTCTTCTAGAGAGAGAATCCGTGATCGTTCCCGCTTAAGCCAGAGCAAAAAGCTGCCCCTGGCAGGACAGGGCACAAGCGATACGGTACTGGCAAAGCGCTCCCGGAGCCGCACCAACCCGGAGTCTGACGTCCGAATGAGCAAGTCCAAATCAGACAATCAAATCAGTGACAAAGCTGCACTGGAAGCAAAGGTGAATGATCTTCTGACATTAGCCAAAACTAAAGATGTGGAAATCTTGCATCTGAGAAGTGAACTGAGGGATATGCGTGCTCAGCTGGGGCTCAATGAGGAGCAGCTTGAAGGTGATGAAAAATCTGAAGAGAAAGAGGCCATTGTTGTCCATCAGCCAACTGATGTGGAGTCGACATTGCTGCAGTTACAGGAACAAAACACTGCTATCCGAGAAGAGCTCAACCAGCTGAAGAATGAGAATCGAATGTTAAAAGACAGACTAAATGCATTGGGCTTTTCTTTGGAGCAAAGGCTGGACAACTCTGAGAAACTCTTTGGCTATCAGTCTTTGAGTCCAGAGATTGCAGCTGGCAACCACAGCGATGGTGGTGGCACTCTGACATCTTCAGTGGAAGGTTCTGCTCCTGGATCAATGGAAGACTTGTTAAGTCAGGATGAAAACACTCTGATGGACAACCAACACAGTAATTCCATGGATAATTTGGACAGTGAGTGCAGTGAAGTTTATCAGCCACTGACATCGAGCGATGATGCCTTAGATGCTCCATCGTCTTCAGAGTCTGAAGGTGTACCAAGTATAGAAAGATCTAGGAAGGGAAGCAGTGGCAATGCCAGTGAAGTATCTGTAGCCTGTCTGACAGAACGGATACATCAGATGGAAGAGAACCAGCACAGTACAGCTGAAGAGCTCCAAGCCACACTTCAAGAGCTTGCAGATTTGCAACAAATAACACAAGAGCTAAACAGTGAAAACGAAAGACTTGGAGAGGAAAAAGTAATCCTTATGGAGTCTTTGTGCCAGCAAAGTGACAAGCTAGAACACTTCAGCCGTCAGATCGAGTATTTTCGGTCCCTGTTAGATGAACACCATATTTCCTACGTTATCGATGAGGATATGAAAAGTGGTCGCTACATGGAGCTAGAGCAGCGTTACATGGACCTTGCAGAGAACGCTCGGTTTGAGCGAGAGCAGCTCTTGGGTGTTCAGCAGCACCTAAGCAACACTTTGAAGATGGCAGAGCAAGACAACAAGGAGGCCCAAGAAATGATAGGGGCGTTAAAAGAACGAAATCACCACATGGAACGGATTATTGAGTCAGAGCAGAAAAGCAAAACAGCACTAGCATCCACCTTAGAGGAGTACAAAGCCACAGTAGCCAGCGACCAGATTGAGATGAACAGGCTGAAAGCACAGTTAGAGCATGAAAAGCAGAAAGTGGCTGAGCTGTATTCTATACACAACTCTGGAGACAAATCAGATATCCAGGATCTGCTGGAGAGTGTGAGGCTGGATAAAGAAAAGGCAGAGACCCTGGCCAGTGGTCTGCAGGAGGAGCTGGCACACACGCGCAACGACGCAAATCGATTGCAAGATGCCATTGCTAAGGTAGTGCTTAAAACACTGTTCTGTTCTAACATCCTCTGTGCACTGTGACTTGTTACTGGGCACTCTAGTTCTTTAGGAATTAAAGGATTAATTATGAGGTTAATTGGATTGCAGCAGTGTTAGGACTGATTACTTTCTCTTAACTTTTGTTATGGAAACGATGGCAGCGTTTTAAAATGTTACATGGATATGCTGAGCTACAGGATAACAATTGTGTTAGATTTTAAAAATATTTGAACTCCACAACTTATTTCAATGGCCAAACTTAAACAGTATTTAAGATACTGTACTGATTTAGTGCTTAAATTGCATACCTTCTGCAAGAGTTTCAGGGAGTTAGTGCCACACTGGTGGGAGAGGGAGTCATGGAGAAAGTGCTGGGAATCCATGTTTGCAATGATAACCAAGCTGTTGATGACTGGAAGGAGCTTTTTTAGGCATTGAGAGAATATTTTGAATTTTCAGACTATACAAGTTGATTCAGTTAATTGAGAATAATCTAATGATAAATAAAGAAGTGACTTCTTTCTCCAGTCAAGAATTACTAATGAGGTAGAGATTTTACCAAATTTAATTGCATCTCCTAAATCCATATTTTCACTTTAAATGGAAAGAAAAAAACCCAAACATATTGCTAGACTTTTAAACAACTTTTAGTCATCTCTTATTAAATATGATAAATACACATTGGTTTTTACTAATGACCCATCCAGGAGCACTTTGTGTGTTGACTGGATTTTGGATCAAAGTATATATTTCTAGTTCTTAAACAGCTATTTTGTCTCAAATAACTAATTTATGCAGTAGATATGTGTAGTGAAAGCATTTACCATAATTTAATATAAAAACAATAACATTTATTTAATAAGTTGAAATATGCATTTAAAGATCTGTCTTTCTGATGAGACAAATTATGCTGAAGTTAATGTCTGAACTATATATTAGCTGCATGTTAGTCATGATCACGAGCCAGTTAGAATCAGCCTTAATTTGGGATGAAAAACCAAATAATTTTAATAATTAAATTTGGAGAGGGCTATTAAAATACAAACCACTGAAGCAGATGATTTAAAAGCAGAGCATTTTGTCTATTAAACTTGGTGCCTGCCTGTGTTTGTCTAGCCTAAGCCATGACCTAATTTCTCTTGTTTTTCTGTCCTCCTATTTTCACTGTTGGGTTAATGTTCCTGTGCCCCTGATCCCAGCTTGTTATTTTTGTTACAGTTTTATGAGGCAGGGTAAAATAGCCTCTCCTCCTGCTCCTAAAAGGGAGAAGTCAACCACCTCTTGCCTTCCCTGTATTTTTTTATTTCAATTCAATAGCTCACAAGTCTCCTCTGAGAACTGCTTCAACTCACTAGCACATCTCACACACAAATGTGAAACCTGCTGCTTGGTTAAGGAAATGAAGCATCACACAGGTCCAGCAAGCACTAAACTTGATGCACAGAAGAGAGCAAGCTTTTTCTTTTTTGGCAAGAGGAAGAAGGGGTAGTGAGTTTCCCCCACCAGCCTGTCCCTTTCCCATGGCAGCTAGATGTTACACTGGATCTGCTCATGAGCCCACAGCCTTGGTACTAAGGCATTGTTGCTTCACTTGTGTACAAGGCACTGCTGTCAGAGTAGCTGGGGAATGCTCATATATCCAGCTTGGGAATAAAGAAGTTTAAGTCTGGGTCCGGGCAATATAACTGTACATTGTTAAAGATTTACACTTCTATACCTTTTCTGGCTGCAGAAATGGTGTCAGTGTGGTAGTTACAAAACCAAAAGCTTGCTTAATATGCAGCCAGTTTGAGTATGGTAAGATACATTCTTCTGCAGGTTGAAGATGAATACCGAGTGTTCCAAGAAGAAGCCAAGAAACAAATTGAGGATCTCAATGTGACTCTAGAAAAACTTCGAACTGAACTAGATGAAAAAGAGACTGAGAGAAGTGACATGAAAGAAACGATCTTTGAGCTGGAGGATGAGGTAGAACAGCATCGTGCTGTGAAGCTTCATGACAATCTCATCATATCTGATTTGGAGAGTAAGTATTATGACTTTCTCTTGAGAGAAATGATAATTTAAGAAAAGCTTGAGTAGAACACTAATATTGAAAATATGTTCACTTAAATTTTGTATGTCAGAATTCAAGTCAGACTGGGTTGCACACTAGGGGAAAAAATGAAGTCAGCTTTGCTTTTCCAGTCCCAGTTAGTAGTTGGTGTGGGAATGAAAACCTGTGAATTCAGAACTAATATGAAATCTACTAATACTGTTTTCAAGTTGTTTTTCAAAGTAGAAAAGCATGTAATTACAGACTTAATGATAGTGTGCTCCTTGGGCGTTTTGGAGACTGGATGATTGATTTAGTGTTTTGGGGTTGTGTTTTTTAAACATGTTCTCTCTTTCAAGTTCCCACACATTAGGAGTTACCAGGTAACTTGAGATGTGTGTAATGAATGATTTCTCCCAACTAACCTAAGGTGCTTTTAGTGGAGAAATGAGTGGATGGAGGCCCTGGAAGTTACAAGTGTCAGAGCTGACTTGACAATATGGTGTATTGGAGATATGTATATCTCTTTCTGTATTTACTTGCTCAAGTCATGAAACTGATCTGTGAACCTTAAAATGAGTGCGATAAACTTCAGGCAAGTGAGAATAAAACTTAATCTCTTGACTCTTTGCCCTGTACAAGAAATGGTTGGGGCTTATAATGAAGTTCATACTTGTCTAGCTCTCTGTGCCTTAGTTTCCTCTCTGATCTCAAGGACCTGCTCAGACATTCCTACCACGGGCTGGAATTCTGCAATTAGTCTCCATCTAAATAAGAGCTTGTGCATCTGTACTCTGGCAAGCTGTATTTACACAGAATTCAAATATCTGCTAGTTTTCCATGGTATTCAAAGCTGAAACAAGACAGCAAAAAACCCAAAGCATGATCCCTTCTAACAACAGGGGAAATATTCACAGAAAGAGTTTTAAATGGGTCTGCTGTCAGGTAGAGGTAGTGTCTTAAGCAAGATAAATTGTTTATTCAACTGAAGCTTGGTATCTTCAGACATGTGGCTGTGAGCTTGGTGTCCCTAAGCAACCTTTCTTCATCTTGAAATGGAATTGCTGCATCTCTTTACAAAGTTGTTTTATGGTTTGATTCTGCAAATTTTTTATCTTCCTGTGCTAAAAATACAGACATTGACTAGGGAGTAGGAGCTCAGACACAGCAGCTCTTTCTTTGTTCCTGAATAATTTTGTAGCAAAAACTCAAAAAGGCTCAACACTTTTCTTCTGGTTTTGTTTTATCTGTTAGCTGAACTATATCTGTACAGGGAACAGCACCTCAGGTAAATATTTAGGTATCTGCATAGTAATTCCCAATTACAAAGGCAGCTTTAATTTTTAGATGCTTCTGCTTTGGGGTTACAAAGCAGCTGTCAGGTATTTCATTTAAAACAGTACAAATTCAGGCAGACAAAATGCTGCGAGGGCAGAAATTTCAGCAAAAATTGCAGCAGTCATTGTTTTTCATTGCTCTTGAAATAGTTTGGAAAGTTTGGCTGTAGTAGCTGCTGGCCTGGAGTGATCCCTTAGGAAAGCAAGCAGTGTTTTAGCAGGAAGGAGAGAGGCATCTAGTGGCAGTATGTGAGGATGGCAACCGAAGGGTTGTAAAAATTTTAAAAGGGTGTTTTTTTCTGACCACGTTAAAACACTGTTCATTATGAGTTTGTAACTGAACCTTGTACAGGAGATTCTTCATGGTAGCCTCTAAGTGCCAGCAGAGAACAACATCTTGGAAGATCTGGGGCTTGGAAGAGGTACATAGAACATTTAAAAGACAGAATTCTAATAGTTTATATTAAAGTGACAGAAAAGCTTATCTTGAGTACTAAGTTCTCTTAGGCTGATCAGATTTTTGGCCAGTTCTGGTATTCTGTCAGCCAAATGCCTTTGCTTTTAAATGTGGAGAATTGAGTGTAGGTTTAGGCACTAGTTAGAAGAACAGTGGGTTTTCAGCCTAAATAATCAAGTGTAATAAAACCCCCATAGAAGTTACCTTTAGTGACCTTTTATTTTAGATTTTAAAATATGAAGAATTATAACCCACCCTTCAAGGAAGGAATTTGCCTAATGACAAAGTTAGTAAGTGAATGAAAGTCATGGCAAGACAACTGATAAATGCCCAGTGGTAATTGATGGGAAATTATCACTTAAAGCAGTCACCAAAGACAGACTTTACACTTAGGAGAAAGATGCTTCATAGATGAGGTGGTGAGTGTTCATTCAATCTAATGGTTAATCAACACAAATTGTAATGTAGGAATGGGAAGTGCTCCAACCCTGGTACTTAGGGCATGCTTCCTTGTGGGCTTTTAAAACACCAAAAAGAGGCACAATGAACCTAAAATGAAACATTTGGCACAGTAATCTGGATAGTGAACTGTCACATATTAGCTGTCAATGTGTTTGCCTGCAGAAACTGGAATCTCTTTGATTGGGACAGTAGAATGCAAATTGCATTGATCAAAAACATACTGTGTGTTCCTCATGTCCTTCCTGACACAGTGGGAACTGCAGTGAGTGGCAGCTGAACTTGTTACTGGTGGGACTTTCAAGCATAGTGCTTCTGTAAGGTATAAAAAGGCTAAACAAATATTAGAATAATTTGTATGTTTTATATCCTCAGCACTGCACTGGGCTGAAACAACCTGTAGTGGGATGAGTGTGTGGAGGTGTGGGAGTGGAAGGGCCTGGGCAGCTGGTGGGGAGGGAAGGCAGGCAGAGAGAGGGAGGCAGGAGCTGCACTAGATGGCGTGTTGCCTCTGAGTTTCACTTCTGACTTCCCCAAAACTTTCAGCCCTCAGGTAGCCCAGCTGTCACGTTAGTCATTCCTGGTGACTAAAGGGGGAAGAGAAAGCTGTTATTCTCCCAAACAGTTCATAAGTGTTTGTGGGGAAACTTGTTTGGAAAACTTTGTCTCCTGATGTGCAGAAAATGGTTATTTGTAGGTTAGCTTCCCAGCTGTCAGATGCAGCTTCTGATGCCTGGAAATAATGTGTACAAGGTACATGTGCTAAGCATAGAGGTTCTCCTCATCTGTGACTGCTTACGTCAGTCAACTTTTAGCACAAGGGTAGGTGAGGAAGAAGGTTGATATATCTAATGTTCAGTGAATAAATAGTTCTTTTATGGAGCTGACAGTGTCACTTTTTAACTCTGATATATCTCATTTGGAAAGGATCTTGACAGCAGTTATGAAATGAAATGTTTACGTAACCATATTTAGACCTTTCCTAACATAGTGTTGGAAAAGTGAATTGGATGTTCATTTTTTAATTGTTAGTATTCTTTTTTTGGCTAATGCAAAGAATGGAGTTCAGGCTGCAAGAGGTGAAATCATTTATATGAGTCTTAAATTCTCACTGCATTGCAGATTCAGTTGCAAGTTGGTGGGTTTGGATTATTTTCTTTTTTTTTTTTCTTCTAAATCTCTTTAGTTGACTGGGGCAGAAGACTGTTCCCAACAACTGCTGTGAAGTGCTCTGTATTGTTTATGGTACCTGCAGAATATTCAGACCATTGTGTTTTACTTCAAAGCATAAATACACTAAAACTTAATGGTGCGTTTCATATCTCACAAAAGCTCAAGACAATGGCACTCTGGGTGCATTTATAGCTGCTGATTTGTGGTTATTTTTAGATGAATTGTAGCTTGCTTTTAGTAGTACAACAAATTTTATTTTAAAGAATATATTTTCTTTGAAAGAGAAAATTATTATCGACTTAATTTTGTTTCCAGATACGTTTAAAGGAAAAAGGGTGGGGAAGGAGGAGCACCTTTTATAACTTTGACCTAAAGCTGCCCTCCCAGTTCTGATTTCACCTCAAACAAGTTGTGTGTACAGAGGCAAGCTAAAAACTGAAGAGCTTTGCTTAAATATCATGGTAGCTTGAGATTTGTGTGACCCACCCTGCTAGGTTTATCTTTGATTAGCTGGATGCATCTTAAAATGTGCAGGAGATAAATACAGAAATATCTGCCTAATTTTAGTGTTTCAACTTTTCCAAGCCTTTTTTAGGCCAAATGAGGTTTATATCATTCTTGTAAAGAAATTAACTGTGTTATGAAAAGTCCCTGTACTTGAGGCTGTTGAGGAAGGTTTTGGATAGCCTAAATGTATTAGGTACTTTCAATCATGTTGTGGAAAGAACATTGCTAAAATATAGGAAAAATACTTATTTTCAGCATGTCTTGGAATATTGAACCTGGACAAAACCAATGCATTTAGTCAGTTGCTCCATCATTTTTACCGTTTGGAAACAGCTACGTGATGCTATAGAAATAAACCATCCTTGAATCCAAGGATCAGAGAAGTGACACACTAATTAGAAATTTATGCTGTGTTCTTCTTCGTTAGCTGCTTAGTTGTAAGAATGGAGGAATCAGTCACATTGTGTATTGACTAAAGTAACTGCTGAACAATAATTGCAGCAGCCAGTCTGTCAGACGCCGTGAGGAGCTGGTGCTGGTCGGGCTGTGCACCCTTTGGTGGAGCTGCTGACAGATTTAGGGGACATCTCTTTGATAACACGAGCTCATGCACTGTTTGGCCTTTTGCTGCAAATATAGCTTGCTTTGACCTCAAGTAGGAGCTTGATAGACAGGAATGTCAGATTCTTTGGGGTCAGGAGTAGAATTGTCTCCCTGTGGAAGGCTGTGGGGGTTATGTCAGCTGCTTTGTGGCAGGGAGTAACCTGTGAATCAAAAGGTTTTGTGTAGCTGCAGTTTACATTTGAGGAGGGAAACCCACTAGACATCCACATTTTTAGGATCCTTTCATGTTAAATCACCTACCTTGTTTATTTGCTCATTGTTATTGCTTTGTCATTTTCATGTTGTGAATGGGGATTTTGTATAAGAATTGAGTTTGCTTATGCTGTTCCTCTCACCAGTCACAGAGAAGCTTGTACCTGTTAACACACTGTCAAATTATTTCTTCTCATACTGTGTTTCTCCAGGTGGCTTTGGTTAGAAAAATGTATTCTCCGAGTAAGTTTTCAAAAGCATTTGCAGGTTTTTTCAGTTACTGTTTTTCAAGTAAATAGATCTGACTAAAGTCTTACAGAGAATTTGACTTTCTTTCCAGATACAGTTAAAAAACTTCAGGACCAAAAGCATGACATGGAGAGAGAGATAAAGAATCTTCACAGGAGACTCCGGGTAGGTTAAAACCTAAAAACTCAAAAAATTGTAAACTTAGAATGTCATAAGATGTGCACGTGAAATTGTGAAAAGATAATATGATTAGATTCAATACCATTAAAATGATTATTTCTGGGAGACAGAAATCATGGGAATATATTTCCTAACCTACAGCCAACAAACAATAACTTCTGAAAAATTCTCAGTCGCAAAGACACAGGAGAAAAATGTTCCTGTGTCTTCTGATGCATAGCTTAATATTACATTTTTTCCTCCTCCACTTTGAACATTTTATTTGTTTCTGGAAAAGGAATTCATGATGTTGGTCATCTAGTTACTTCCAGCACAACATGTTCAATTTGCATTGTCAGTTAGGTTGTGCCTGATGCCATATGAGTGCCTTTGTCCTTCCTGTAAATTGTTTCCTTTTGCAGCATAGGAAAACTATGAAGAATAAGGATAACGTTTATTTTTAACTTCCAAACTCTTGCTTGTAGGAGGAGTCAGCAGAATGGCGTCAGTTCCAGGCAGATCTGCAGACTGCAGTGGTTATAGCAAACGATATCAAGTCTGAGGCCCAGGAGGAGATAGGGGACCTGAAGCGCAGGTTACACGAAGCTCAGGAGAAAAATGAGAAGCTCACTAAGGAGCTGGAGGAAATAAAGTCACGCAAGTATGTGAATGACAACAGGGCTGTGGTCTCCTTTGTCTGGGAGGCACAGTTTTGGAAATGCAGTATCTTCACTGTTATTGAGACTCTAGAAGTTCATAGATCCTCTGGCTGTGAGGATCTGTATTTCAGCAAGCTGCTTTATGCAGCCTTTCAGCAGTCAAAGTAGGTACACTTAGAACAGTATTTGTTTCTTTATACTCCGTTTAATCCATCCATGGATATTCAGTTTGGTGCTTTTACAAAACCAAGTTGAAGTGGAGGATTTTTCCAGTTTAACAGCTAGACATGATTTCACTTCCCTCGGTGTGAAAACCCAACAGCGTTGGCTTTTCTGTCCCATCATTAATGTTTCTCATTAGCAGCTAAGGCTTTTGGTATGGTTAAAAACGTAGCTGCATTTTTACCTGAGAAGAAGCCTTCACCTCATTCTGCATGTATCTTGTTCTCTTTTCTTTCCACTGATAATTAGAGATGCTTTGTGTATAGAAAACATTTAAAATGAATATAATTCCAGCCATGATGTGGTTATGTATTAGGTGCTCCAGTTAGTTAGAAACTGAGTTATATATCTTTCAGAATATTAAAGTCCTCAAGTAGGAACATCTTGGACAGCACCATTTGAATCCTAACTACATTGTTTCCAGGGATCAAATACATTTGTAGCTGAAAATTACAGTAATGATGTTCGTGATGTGTATATAATAAATTTTTTTCCATGTCAACAAGAATTTTATAGGATACATTACATTTAACCCAGTCTGCAGTAGGATAGGAGATAACACAGGCTGTGGAATTGGGGAAAAGCTGAAGGTAGGAAGAGCAGACTGATTACACTGAAAGTGAAAAATTATCTGGCTGGATGAGTGGTGGGTGTAAGGCATCTTATGTGAAGATCACCAAACTAAGTAATGTGAACAATTCTTACCACAGATACATTTCAGCCAGAATTATAATTGTTCAGTTACTACTTGCAAGTGAACCTTTGAGGTTCCAGTTGCACTTATGGACTGGCTTGCTGGTTCCAGTCAGTATAATAATTTTTACCTGTATACAAGCATCTTTTGACATTTGATTTACTGCAGACAACTGAATCAGCTTCCTTGGAAGTGATACAGGTACTGCATTGGAGGGAAGGTGTTAGGAAAATCTATTACAGTGTCTGAAGCAAATATAAGTCAATATATAATTATTTCAGAGTGGATAAATTAGGTTGCTTCAAACAGTTCTTGCCTTATGAGTGACACTGAATACAATAGCCATAAATATTCTGTACTAAAAATCAAATTTTTTTACGAAATGGATTCATGTGCTGCCTAGAGATGTAAGCCAGAAATATTCCTACCTCCTGAGTATTGACTAAAATTGTTTTCCTTTTATGCAGGGGAAAAAAAAAAGCTTCTCCCCTCTGAGATGATTGTTTTCATGTGAAGTAGTGGAGTCCTTAAGGCTAAATTTTTTCCATCCATGTCTGTGTGAGAGAGTTAGGAGCAGGAATTAAGCCTTAAATCGAGCATTGGTTTGATAGACTTTTCACCAGATGCTAAGCTCTGATGGTGACAAATAGTAAGAACTTAGTGCTAGTTTAGGTTGACAATCTATTTCTGAATTACAGTGGAAAGAATACTAGGTTAATGTAATGGTCGATTTGGCCCATTGACTTTAATTCAGCATCAAATTTGTGTTGATTTTTAAAAAAAACCTTTGCATGTTAAAATGTTTTTTAAATACCTTAAATGAGCTGTATATTGATTTCAGGCAGGAAGAAGAACGTGGTCGAGTGTACAATTACATGAATGCTGTAGAGAGAGATTTGGCAGCTCTGAGACAAGGAATGGGCCTGAGTCGCAGATCATCCACCTCCTCAGAGCCAACTCCTACTGTAAAAACACTCATCAAGTCGTTTGACAGTGCCTCCCAAGGTGAGCTAAACAACCTGTGTGGCAGCTGTACCGAGTTACCTTTTTGCATATGATGACATGGTCAGTTCTGAGGGTTCAGCTAGCTCAAAGCTAGGTTATTTGATAGCCATGCCCTATAAGTGATGGTTGAAACAAACCACCCCAAACTGCATTGCAGAACAGATGGTTCCCTGCAGTTCAGTGCAAGCATCCTTTTTTGCCTTTATTTTTTCTTTACTGTCGCATTGCCAGTGACTCATATGCTAGATGCTTTGATTCAGTGCTCCTGTATATTAGGAATACATAAACACATATGACACACATAATTATAGCTGTAAGCACAGCTGATTTCAGCCTGATTATTAAAATGTGAACTTAATGTACCAAATTAAGCATTCTAAAAGGCATGTAATAGCTGCAGCTGAGTTTATTTCTTTTAATAACATATTCTTATACTCAGAGCACTGATGAAAGTTAAAAGTAAGATCCAGCCAGTACCACTATTCAAATATATAGGGAATATTTTCTAAAATGAAAGAGGTCCCACTGTCAAGACAATGGACTCTACTATGATTCTTATTGTGGAAACAAGTGCTCTTGTTCTTCAGAGGAGCAAAATGAAGAATCCAAGTAATTAGCCTGAAATGAGAAATACTTTGGTTTTAGCTTTGACTACATATGAGACCCATATGGATTAAAGTATTTCCCTTGCCAGGTCTTTGGGTTTTGAATTTCATGTGCAATTATGTCACTGTATATCTCTGATGTAAGAAGGCTTGGTCTCAAATAGACTAAGTGACCAGAGAGACTTACACTACTGTCCTGGGCACAGCAAATCTACTTTTAATTGCCTATAACCTGAAGGTTAAAGATACAGAAGCATCTCTGTGTTATTTGGTGATTCTATAAATGGTTCTATTTACATACTTGTTCTCTTTGTTTATAGGTATTTACAGTTTTTTACTTTGAGTGTTAATTTAGAATGTTTTTTTAATCTGCTGTTGGAGAAAGGTGCTTTCTTGCCACAGTCTCTCCCTTCTTTTGAATCTTTTATCTCAAGCTGATATCTGCCTTCTTCCTCAGCATGCATGTCTAATCATGCTGTTAAATAATCAGATGACTGAGTCACCAATTTAGAATTTGTCTGTTTTCATACATTTCTAAGCATGTTACTTGTTTAATCCCAAAATGTAAGACATAATAATACCTAGCACTTGTGGACTTTGATTACAAACTAGAAAGGAGAAGCAGGTATTATAGGTTATCTTTCCTGTCTTACTGGCAGAGCCAGGAGCCTGCTGCTGTCTCTGTAATTACCTGGAGATCAGAGAACTAGTAATGCCACCATTTACATCTGCCAAGGTAATAGTATCCTGCACCTTAGCCTTGTCCACCCCCAGTAAACTTAGGCTTTTACTGTGGATGATAGAAAGACAGAAAATGAGTGTAATTGCAGAGGAGTAAACGTGTAGGCATACTTTCAAATGACTTTTCAGTCAGTTACTAATTGAAATTCTGAAAGATGTGATCTGGCAAAACTAGAAATGTAAAGTACAAGGTGAGAGTTGGCTATAACAGTCTCCTGTTCCTCTGCAAAACAGTGTCATGCTCACTATGGCTTCCTTTCTGTGTTTCTGCTAGTTCCAAGCCCTGCTGCTGCCACAATTCCTCGCACCCCCCTGAGCCCAAGTCCCATGAAAACTCCCCCAGCTGCTGCTGTATCCCCTATGCAGGTAGGTGTTTTCTGACTGCACTTTATCCTTCTTTGTGAAGGTACAGGTGGTAATATCAAATATTGGCTGACTCTGTGGGGAAATAGTGTTAAAATGTTGCGTTAAGTAAGTAATTACTTAAATGCTCAGTCTAACAAAAGAATCTCTCACTGGGATCCACGTTGTGAATACAAGATTTGGTATAATTTGGAAGTTCTTGTTAAATACTCCCAACCACTGCTATTCCTGTGCTACTGAAAAGCATCAGAGGAAAACTTTATCTGCATTCCTTAGTTTTAGAGTTGCTGTTTGTCAGTCTTAGCCCTGTGCCTGGCACGGAAACAGCAATAATCCCCTTTGGGCAGTGCTCTGGGGTCTGTGCAGGACCTGTCAGCAATCATCAGTGTAAGTGTCTCCCATGGTGCATCAGCTTTCAATATAGGTCTGACCAGAGAGAAATCAAATAATTGTGAAGTTATCATCATTGTTCATTTTGTACTGAGTTAGAGTTTGGCCAGTGGGTGATTATGCTGTGCCTTTTGTCCTGTCCCCTCTAAAGCTTTGTCCCTTTGCTCAGCTGCTGCCTGAGTGCACTGAGATGGCATCATCAGGACTCTAATGCTCAGCTTTGTAGATCATCACTGGTTTTGTTATCTCACTTCCTGTGTGATGTGCGATTTTAGCAAAAGCCAACAAGTTCAAGGACAAAAGCAGATGGGACCAGATTCATAAAGAAAAACCAAAGACTGTACCATGTGTTTTACTCCTTCAATATTAGTAATTCTCCTGTTGCCTTCAGGATATTGCTAACTAGAGGTTCCAAAAGTTGATTTTTACTGTAGGTCAGCATAATGCTTTGGTAATAAATTCTCTCTGCGTGAACTGAGGACTCTATATCCATATTAGCTTTTAGTCCTGAGGGAACAATACCTGGAACAGACTGACTGTTCTGTGCTCACACTAGTGCAGCTTTTATTCATTTAAGACTGAATTTCATGAAACAAATAGATAGCCTCAAAGCAAAGAGAAAGAAGTAAATGTTTTTCTGGGAGAGCTTCTGCTACTTCTTGTGGTTCAGTCACTCTTGACAGCACTTTTCTAAATTAGTTAAATGTGACAAGTTCTCTGACAGATGCTTTGTTCCTATTGATCTGTCTTTATATTTCTGTTTATTTCTGTGCTCTCGTAGGAGGAGGCAGACTCAAGCTCATCTTCTGTAGGGCTAAACCAGAGAGAGCTTTGGCAGACAGAAGACTTTCTGATGAAGCCTAAGGCTTATTTCACTTTATTTACCTGTAAATTAACCATGAACCAAAGTAATCTCTTAGAATACTGCAGACCTGCTCAGGTTTACAGCTCTTGCTTGATGATCTCGATCTGCCAGAAGTACTTGAATTTTGAATTCCACTTCTGATATGGGACTAAGTCATTAACAGCTGGATACTCATTAGTGGGAAGCATTGCCTGGAAAACAAAGGGGAGGGCCTGTAAATGAAAACAGCTTCTCTTGTCTTTTTGAAGATAGGTGGTTTTCTTGAAAGTGCTTGTAATTACTAAGAATGCAACTGGGTTTTGTGACCTCAATTATGTAAATTGCATTTCAAGCCTATTTACTGCTTGAGAGAGAAGGGGTTTGGGTTCAAAGCAATTTTCATGATCCCTTCCTTTTTTGTTTTCATATTACTACCTTGTTTTATACTGTTGAGTTCTATGCAATTTTAAAAACACTTTTTGTCTGTGTTTCTGCTCTCTTGCAATAGAACAGCAAGATTTTTAGAAGCAATCACTATGTGAGTTGACCTGTTGTCTCCTACCTTACAGAAGTCTTTGATGGTTTAAGGTTCTGAGAAAAGGTGGAAGGGTTGATCTCCATATGGGTGTTATAGTGCTTATTATCATTAATCTCAGTTGCTTTTAAATGCTATCACAGGGGAAATATTTACATGGGCACCTACTGAGCAACTGGCACAGTGTTGATATTATGATAAGATAGATTGGTTGCAAAAAAGATTCTCCACATACAGATGCATCAACATGTGCTTTGTCTTTGTGTTGGACTGGGTCATGAATTTCCTCAGTCTTGAAGAGTTTTTGTTTGCTTGGTTTGTTTTTCTTTACAGGAGTGTGTGTATGTATAAGGAAATATATTCTTGGATGCATTTTGCAATTGAAAACAAACAAAATCCTTTCTGGCTTCAGGTCCAAGCCTGCAGTGGAACATAGCTGTGTTTTACTGTGGCTCTTAGCAGTACTGCAAAACAATTTAGGAAGAGAGGTATGAAGAGAATGCTCTTGAGAATGTGAAAACAAGCCTGCTGGGTTAGCCCGAAGCTTAGCTGGTCTGGAATGCCACTGGGAGTGACCAAAGCAGATGCCTAGGGAGGAATACTAATGACAAGGGAGTATATCTGCTGCTTTCCCTTAGTACTTTCTTTTTCTGTTTCATAGCTGGAGGACTCTCTAAGCAGATGTGGTTTCAGATTTATTGGTCACGACTGAATGTCCTGTTTTGCTTTGAGCATATAAACTTCCAGGCTTCAAGCAATTTAGTGTCAGAGACTTCCATAGCCTAACTACTTCATAAGTGCAAACCTGCGTTTGCTCTGAAATTGCCATGTATGGGTGTGCTGACATGAATTACATACTGCAGTGCAAAGTGATCAGGAATTGGGTACCTGAATAGTGGATGAAGGCCATTTTTCCTTCCATAGCTGACAGCAGACACAAGGATGAAGTGTCAGATGCAACATATTTGGAGTTTGAGGGATTAGTTCATGCTGCTGTAGTTCTCTCTCAAATTTGAAGTGTCTCCAAAAGGCTTGTGCACTGCTACTAATGCATAGATGATGGTAGGTGGAACTAAATAAACATTAGTTGGTTCATTTCCCTCTAGTTTGCAGTGTGTTAGTCACTATGTTACTTCTGTAAGATCTGTAATAAGGAACTAGCAGCAGTGCAAGTAAGCCCTGTCTGCAGTGTCAGCAGGAGCAAGAAGACAAATAGTTTGCTTTATAACAGAGACAAGAGCAATAGGCAGCAAGTTATCAGTTGAGTAATACAGTCACTTTCTGACAATATCCGTAAAGGATGTTTGTTTTTAAGTGATATCCGGAAGCTGAGAAAGTGATGAAGGTACATGGTTATCCAGCTCTGTACATACTCTGGTTTCCTGGCTGAAGCTCTGTACTCCCCTGTCTTTGTAATGACAGTCTCAAAGCTAACAAGAATGAAATACTTTGCTTTTAACTTCATTGCCTAACAATTCTAACTGTTTCCAGCTATGGGGGACAAAACCAATTTGCTCTGACTTGGAGAGATAGTCCTTGTCCTTGACTTATAAAAACCAAGAATATTTCCTAAGTAGATGACATGAGCTTTAAAGGTAGTGGAAGTGTGAAATAGGGGAAGCTGTTGTAGGCATTTCTGTGCACAGCTCAGCACAGCAGTCACTTTCATCTGCACAGGTAAAGGTATAATCTTTGTAGTATGTATGCAGGATGTGAAGTGATGAAGTTCTTCATGCTATATATTGGCAGTTGTTTTCTTCATTTGATTTCTAGCATAAAAGCACAACTGTAGTTTGACTCTAAATGTTGAGTAAGTAATCCTGCCTGTGCTAAAGGATGCTGCAAAGTATATACTGTAAACTTGTTTTAGTCACAATTTTGGATTTGTCTATATTGCCTGCATAATTTGGCATGAGAAACAACTGACCTTTAGTATTTTATGAAGCTAAGACTCATTTAACCTTCCCATCTAATCTTGGGCCAGATGGAGAGCTGAAAGAGTTTTCAGGATAAACACATTAGTGGATTGATTATGATTAAGTATTGGAATCTAATAGAAAGGGCAGAGTGAATAAAGAATGAACTGTAATTTGCAATAGGCTCTTTGAAATGATTAATTTAAAATAATGGTGGACAATCCTCTGAGTCTTCAGCAACCGAATCTGAGTTTCAGTAACTGTAAGGGTAATTTTTGCATTGTGCAGTTCACTGGTGAGAGATTAAAATGCTTATTTCAGTCTTTTTCAGTGCATGCTGAGTTGTGTGTGTGAGTCCTAGCAGGGCTGTGATCACATACTTGCACCTTAAGGTGCTAGAAGCCAGGCATTGCTAAATATGTCACATGCAGCTTGAAAGGAAATGCTGTGTTCTTAGCTAGTTTAGAGCAGAACAGAAATTGAAGTGATCTGAGAAAGAAAAAAAATATATTTGTGTTTTATTACATACTCGATAAACAAGTAACAAAATATCTCTCTGCAGTTGTTCCCAGAGCATCCATAGGTGGGAATAAATAGGTGGGAACCAAAGCTCTTGACATTCTGAATAAACCCCATTTTTTTTCAGTAGGGTTTCTCTTAGCAAAGAGTACTTTGTGTCACTGTAGCAAATACACCATTATCCCAACTTTCCAGGAAGAGGCACAGAGCTGTAAAGGCTTCTGTTAATAACCCAAATCAAACAGTAAAACCTTGGCTATATATAGAGGGTTGTATAGTTTAAATTGAACACATCAAGTTTAACCAGAACAGGTTTGTTCAAACAAAATACAGATGAAGGTGAAAATCAGTACAAAAACTGCAAGATAATATACAACCTCAGCTTATAACATTGGTCTGAGGAGCAGCCTTCAGTTGAAAGAAGTGAATGTTGCACTATCAAGGCATAGTGTGTGTTTATATTCAGATTGGCAAAAAAGCATTTTAAAAAGCTTTTTAAAAGCTTCTTTTGTTTTTCAGTTCTTTTAAATTAGTGATAATGTCATATCTGAGTTTCTAAAACTGATTCTGCAATACCACATTTGGTTTTTTGCCTTCAGATTATGTTTGACACAAGTGTTTTTCCATTCCAGAGGCATTCCATAAGTGGGCCAATCTCAGCTTCAAAACCCCTGGCCACTCTGACAGACAAACGGCCAAGCTACGCCGAAATCCCTGTGCAAGGTATTGAGTCAAGTTCATTCAAACTTTGGGTTTAGCAATGTTATTAATAATGCTTTTTTAAATCATTCAGTGTCCAAAGCAATATCACGTCATGTACAAAAGTCAAAATATTTTCATAGAATATCTTGTGTTCAAGTTGTTACTACTCATGTCTCACCACACATGGTGGCATAGCCTAAAGATGCTCTTCTTCAGTTTTCAGCAAAACCATGTTGCATGCTGCTAACTTGGCATTATTCTGACAGTTTTGAATGTGTGCATAAACTAAGAGCTCTTGCAAAATGGAGATAAGATAATTTCAGGGACGTGTCTCACAGCTGTCTTCCAGATATTAAAAGTACACACCTCTAGGGTTACGTTATCTATCGCTGTGGGCTCCCCCCCAAAATGAAACAAGGATGATGGTTCACATTGCATTGCATGTGAATAGTAAAATGTAAACTTCTTAAGTATTGAATCATCAAGAGGCAGATGAAAAATTGAATGGAATTGAGTGTTGATTTATCTATTTCCCAATATTTCCCTGTTCTGTGAGCTTTGTTTTGTCTCTCAGAGCACTGTTCACAATGTGCTCTTCCTGTGAGAATGAATGGCTATCATGTGTTGGGTGTAGCTCTCTGATTTATGCCTGCATTAGGGTCTTTTTGTGTGTAGATGTTTCTCAAGATAATCCCCATATGACTCCAGGCGGAATATTTCCTCTCAATTTGGTATTCCTGAGGTCTGATGTTTTCTAAAGGGTTGGGTTTTTTTTATTTTGTAGCACTTCATAATAGTCTGTATGTGCCAGATTTCCTTCTTGCTTTTGTTGAATCCATACTGAGGTTATTTGTACAATGCAGCTGCAGTTTTAATTTTAGAAACTTTGATATTTTTAGGAATATTGAAATGCCTTTCCAAGAAGATAATTCAGGATTCTTTAATTGTTGCAGAGTTCATGGGTAGACATAAGCTTAAACACCAAATGAGTGCTGTGCTTTACATGCTTTTGTGTTCACCTTGGAGCAGGACTGTTCCAGTAGTGAGTGTGCCAGACAGAATTCCTGTTTACAGTCACAAAGATATATTTTTAACACATCTCTGCAGCAATGTATGTTTCTTATGTCATGTTTTCAACTAATAAATGGAGTTTCACTTTGTTTTAATCCTTGTTCTTAAGTTCCATGGGGTTTTACATTCAAATTACTGCCTTGGAAGTGCTTCTACAGAGGAGTATGTAAACCTTTTGTATGCAGTTTAAAGGTTTATATGAAGGAATATTTCTATGAAAAACTATTTTAATAGGGAATCGTTTTTACATGATGCTGCAGAAAATGAATTTTGTTGTAGGTTTTTTTTACTCATTGGCAGTGGGCAGAGCTAATCTTTCTGTACAATATGTAAAGGCACCTTCTAGACTCCCCTGTATGGAGGAGGGAAAGAAAAAATGTGTGGGTTTATGTAATAATAAAGAAATTAATAAAGAAACCCTCCAAAATCCAAAAAATCCAACAAGCCAGAGCAGGGAAAAAGAGATCACCTGAGGGACAAAGCACTCTGCTTTACCAATACACACTGTGAATGGCATATTTCTGGCCACATGCTAAATGGGGTTCATTTCTCAGTCTTTTGGTTTAGCATTTCATTTTTTTATAGACCAGGGCAAGTGGATTAGCAAGAGGCCTTAGGGAAAAAGGATTGAGAAGGTCATGGTGTATTCATAGTGCACTGCATTGTTAATGAGCAATTTTAGGCCTTCTCTTTCATACAGATAAAATCATTAGCTCTCACTAAAACAACCAAACTCAGGCACTGTAGGCAAGATGTGTGAGTCACAGCCAAATGTCTTACACTGGACTGGAATCCTTGGTGGTGATGTTCTCTTGTCTTTTCCTTTGTGCAGAGCATTTGTTGAGAACATCCTCTACCAGCCGCCCGGCATCCTTGCCGAGAGTACCTGCTATGGAAAGTGCCAAATCTATCTCTGGTAACACCATGGTTTTTACATTATTAATGAAATTGGGAACTCTCATTTCAACACTGCACTAATATCTCCTTTGCTTTGTCAAGAGAGAACTTTGGTCTTCAGACCATCAAGCTCTTGTCAAGAAAATTCTTTGGATATTTGGAATAATTTATTTTTCAGTGTTCAAGTTTTCTGTTGAAGTATTTGGGCAAAGAAACTGAAGTCCAGTGGTAAAATAATATTCTATTTTATTACTTCAAGTGGAACTGAGGAGATTTTTTTTCCTAATTGTTTGTCTAGTGTCCTTAGTGTTGCCTATGCTTGCACCAGCATGTCAGATGGATGAGTGTGAACCATGCATGTAACAGTTGATTTCTATGTCATCTTTCCTTGTATTACACATAATTTTGGAATGTAAGAGTTGTGAGGAAAGAAAGTTTCTGACTGTTACTTTTTACTGCTTGGATGTAGGATTGTCTTGTTTTTTTTGAGCGAGGCAGAGAAGCACATTATCCTTTCCTAATTAAGCAACTCCGATTTTGTTTGTGGAAAGCATTGTCAATGGTTTAAACTGGGAGGATTACTCTTTTTAAGTGAGAAATGCACTGGTATCCATTATCTAATGTTTCTAAATGTTTTCATGTATTACCTGGCAATAGCAGAACTTCTACCTGTAGGACAAGAGATGTTTGCAGTGAGTCATTTAAAAATAGTTCGTTCTGTGACTGGCATAACCTACAAATGTTCTGATAGAAAGTGTTGCTGATAGTGGTTGCTGCACATCAGATGTTAACTTTGGATTTTAAAAAAAAAACAGACTTGCTAAATGCAAGTTTATGTAGAGTGTTAATTTACTATCAAGGTGCTATCTCGGAATCAGCAGGGCCTTCTAAAAACAAATCTTTACAAATTATAGCACAAAGAGTGTGATACTGTGAAAATGATACTTTGTATAAACCAGGCAGAGTTAATTTGAGAGAAATATAGTTAAAAAAACCCCACTTATATTTGAGTAAATGGTTACAAGATGTGGTTTTAATTTGTCCTAAAAACAAACCAACCTCTTGTGCCTGGTATTTATAAATCAGTGTATTTGCCCCCAGGTGATTAGAAAAGAAGTCTCTGCTTTATGTGGAGAGTTGCAGCTTTGGTTTGCAAATCTCATACTTTTGATTGGAAACTCTTCCATGTAGAGAACATGTAACCATTCCAAATTTGGTTTTACAGAGTACAATGCTTTGCTTTCCTTTGAAAGGAAAATCATTTCCTTTGATAAAATGAAGCAAGCTCTGTGGAATGTGGCTGAATGGGCTCAGGTCAACGCCTGATATACTTGTTGATGCTGTTTAATTAACGTCCAGAGCATCACATACATGCCAATTCTTCATTAAAATCAAATGGAAATAAACCAGCTGTCATCTCTAAACTGTTCTAGTTCTCTTTTTTTTGTTAACTGCTTGAAGCTTCGCAACATAACTGCATGGACTAGAGAAAAATAAATGTTCGGGTGTTAAAACTCTTTCTCATTGATTAAATCCTTCAAAAGGAAGTAGTGATATTCCAGTATCGAGCAAAATGTGGAAACCTAGAATACTATATAGGATATAAGTTCCTATGCTTGGTTTCTGAGCTAATGCTCATTGCAGCATTTGAAAGTTTTTATGTTTGCAAATGATAAATATGTGGGCATTTCCCCCCTCAGTCTCTCGAAGAAGTAGTGAAGAAATCAAACGGGATATCAGTGCACCTGATGGAGCCTCTCCAGCATCTCTCATGGCAATGGGAACCACCTCACCACAGCTGTCCCTCTCATCTTCTCCTACAGCATCAGTCACCCCTACAACCAGAAGTCGAATAAGGTAAAAACCCTTGATTGGGGTTAATTCCACAGTTCTCTGTCTGCATATGTCTGGTATAGACTATTAGCACTAAGGCTGCAGACCCTACTGCTACCCATACAGTAACATCTTCAATAATCTCTTCAGAGCTTCAGAAAGACTTTTCTGCAGCTCAGTATTTCTTTCAAATGTTAGACTCAAAGTTAGGCTTTTAAGAGCTTATTAGTTAATAGCAAAACTTTATGCTCCATTAAAAAACTAAGCTGGGTTGTATCACTGAATAATAATACCAGTTCAAAATAGCATGAAGCCAAATTCAGCAAGTGAGATTACAGTATGTAGAGCAGGTCAGGCAGAGTGGCTTGGACTCAGGGAGACCACATGATAAACCTTAACTTTTGTAATCCCAGTTGAAGACAAAAAGCAGCATGCCTAGGTCTTAATCCCAGGCACTGGCAAATCTGCTAAACAGCCATGAGTGGATAGGCCTGGATTATTTGTCCCACAGATGGAATCATAGTGCAAGTCTGAGTGACAAATGGCCAGGCAACCTCCTTTGATTTGGAAGACAAAAAGATAAGTCTGAGATAAATTTAAAACTCCTTCTATCTGTTGTGTTATCAGTCAGAGGACTTCAAAGTATTTAATCCTCATGTTATGCGAGTGAATGATGCCCTCAGCTCTGCTTCAGACTGGGAATCTGGCAGGCAAAGGCTAAACTTTCTCAAGACTATTTCTCACAGAGCTTCCTGACAAAGCTTTTGTACAGCAGAAATATGAAACCCTTAATGTTCAGAGACACTTGCAATATGTAATAACCATAGTATAAAACTCTGAAGTTATTTACAACTGTGGGTGCTACTGAAGGTGATTCCTCTGAACTGAGCTGAGATAGGCCACGGTGCTGCCCTCCTGTCACTCTGCAGAGATTAAACTGAGTTTGGAGCTGTGGGTACTTTACTACCAGCAATGAATGCTGTGTGCTAGCACCTAAATTTAAACTAAGTGCAACCAGAAATAATTTTTTTTAAAAGGCTGAAACACCTGTGTATGAACTTTGAAATAGTGGTCTATCGAGTTGTGTTGATGGCAGCCTACAGATTGTAGCAAATAGATGGCTTTTAGGGTGACATTTTACAGTTGTATTTATGAAATCATTCCTGTGCTGCCTGACCATTGCCTGCAATGCTGAGTGCTGCTTAAATAAGACTTAGTAGCATCTGCAGCAGTGGGTGTGTGGTGATGTGTGGCCTTTGGAACCACCCTCAGAGTGTCACTGCTGGACTTCAGTTTGTTATGGCATCAGGTTTCTGTTTTCCTCTACCTTTTTCTGAAAATTGTTGCAAAATAAACAGTTATTCCTACAGTGGACTGAAACAAGTATTTGCAGTTTAATGTTCCCTATTCTAGTTGAAACTTCATTGGCTTTCTGATTTGGAATACAGTTGACCTAATACACCAACATGTAAGATTGATATGTAAAACCATTTCTCATTGTCTCCATGCAACTTAACACTCATTTATTTTCTTCAGCACTGTTTTGATAACTGTGAGAACCTGATATAAACCATGTGCTCTTACTGGAATTTGAGAACAGGCTGTACAGATCCCTCATGGCTAAACAGTATGTTTAGCGTAAAGAGAGAAGGAGCTTTTTATTTGAGTTCTTAGGCTGTCCCAAATCTCTGTCCTTAAATTCTCATAGTATTGCATAATCCTCATTATCGATTAAATATGCAATCCCATTGTTATTTGTTTCACTCCCCACTGGAAAAAAATACACCAGTTTGAGTTGCTGAAATTTGTAATGATTTAAGAACTGAAATGCAGAATTTCTTGAAGCATCATTCTGGCTTTGTGGTGCCTATGAAGTTTAGATATATTGAGCTATTCAGGTATTTAAAATACACAATTAGTGTCTTCCTTGTCACTTAAAATCTCTGAGATGAGCAGTTGGGTTCAAAGGCTCAGAGTGCCTTTCAGCATCAAAGATAGCAGTTACTGTTTCCTGTTTATTGTTCTGTTGTGCCTATATTGTCATGAATATTTCAACTGCTATCTCTTTCTAAGCAGCTTTTGAGATCTTGCCACCCATGTGTCAGTGAAGACTGGCCAAGCAAACTGCAACACATGTACCTAAGATTAGTACCTGAGAACATTTCCTTGTCTGTTGGGACATGTTCTCTTCTTTTATGCCTTGAGCAACAAATGCTGATACATGGAGCAGTCTCTGATGTTCTGTTGGTAATACACATGCAGGAAGAAATCCACATTCCTTGGATGCTTCCTTTTCCCTTAGCAGGACCTGGAGAATTGCTACCTGTAAATCTGCAGCAGAGAATCCACTGATGATACTATGTATTTCCACATTCCACTCCTTGTTCCAGTCACCAGATGGGATGTAAAGAACAAAGAGTTGAAGATTTGAGATGGAATGTATACAATCTCTGTGTCTCCTTGGAAATACTCTTAGTGTATCATCTCTGTGGATGCTGTGACAATCTTGCTTACATCTGCATAGAACTGTTTACAAATGGCAGACGAGGAAGTCTGTGCAGTATGGATTCCCTGATAACTATCTGATTTTAATGTTCCCAATGAAAATTGTTAAAAATGAGAACAACCGTTGGCACATTTTACATCCAGGACTAAACTCCATACTGGTGCAGTATCTGCTCCTTTTGTCAAGGACTGTTCATTGGAGTATCTGCAGAAATACTGGATCATATAGCTAGGCCACTACAGAAGTATTAGCCTCTCTAACTGATATTCTTTAATCTAAGCACTTATTCCTGCAGCTTGGTAAAGAGATGCTTGTAAGGTAAGACTCATGGGAAAAATGGCCTACTTAGTTATGATTGTTCTTTTCTTCTCCAGTCTTTTCTTAAAGAAAGAATTGCTTAAGATAGCTTGACAAACTGGAAGTGAAATTAATTGATAGCTTTTATTGTGCTAATGTATCAAATGGCAGATCAGCCTACACAGATCTCCCCCTTCTTTTTTGAGAGCTTCAGCTCTCAGGCAAATGTTCTGTTAATAATGCTGTGCTGCTCATGTGCAAACTTGTTGTTTCAAGGTGACATTTGTAATCAGCTATGAGATGCAGAAAAGATAGCATCAGTTTATTCTCTTTGTAAATACAAAATAAAGTGAGTTAGCTTAATGGTTCAGGCTGGAACTGACAATATTGTGAGTTTAATTTTCTGAACTCGTAGAAAGAAATATCATTGAGGTTGAAAGACTTAGGGAAAAAAGTATAAAGGATAAAGAAGGATGATTTGCTAATGAAAGTTACTCCAAACTATTAAGTCTTTTGCAGGTATTTCTATGTATTCTGTTTCTCAGTCAGCAGTGCTGTGTCCTACTGCTTTCAATGTGACAATTTGTCCTTCTATTTAAGCCCTTACAAATACGTATTTCTGTTGCAAAAAATAAATTCTAAGCTCTGAGTTGCACTTCTGCCTTGTTCCTAGGGAAGAGAGGAAAGATCCCTTGTCTGCCCTAGCAAGAGAATATGGAGGATCCAAGAGAAATGCCTTGCTGAAGTGGTGCCAGAAGAAAACAGAGGGCTATCAGGTAACTGCAGAGCTGGTTAACACAGTGCATTAGGCTGCCAATGGCATAAAGCTGGCTGCTCCACAGTTGAGTGCATAGATTGCAGTGGCCCTGGTATGTACTGTACTCTCCTCTTGGAACACATGCTCCGAGTCCTGCCCTAAGGAACACTAATAGCTCCTCAGTCACTTCACTCCACGCAGTAACAACTTTTCTTAAGGGGGCAGGTGCCCTGGGACTGAGGCACCTGCCTTGCACAGGTTATACTTTTGAAACTGTAGCTGAAACTTTAGCAACTTAAGGTTTAAATTAATGTTTCCCAAAAACTAGGGTATCATTTCTCAGATTTCAGAGTGGTTTGGTTTTGTTTGACAGGTGATTAACACAAGGGTTTTTTTGGATCTTTGAATGTGTTCCCATTTAGCTTCTGTTTAGGGACAGTTTGTTTTGTGAAGGTGGCATTGTCTTGCATTTTGAACTTGGCTTTCTACTGTGGTTGCAGACTTTTTCTTTTTTTTTCACTTAGTCCAAATGTTATCAGAAGCCAAAAGAACTAACAAGATAACTGTCCAGAGTTCTCCTGATTACATTATTTTTTCAAAAGAATTGTGACTTCAGCAAACTAAACCAGGATGTTAACAGTCTGACCATGATGTATTTGTTTGGTTAACTTGTATTGAAAGTTTTCGGAGTTCTCAACACAATCCTCAGTTTAAGAACTTTACTCTTTCCATGACTTGAGGCTCACAATGCAGGAGGAAGTTGAGAGCCGCATAACAGGATGATCACCCATCCATAGGAAAAGTCCTGGTTCAGTACAATGGACAGGCTGTGATATAAGCCCTCCCCCTCTTCCTGTGGCACGTCTAGTACTGAGCTGTGCTATTTCTCAGGATCAGCAGCTTTGTGGAAAGAGCCTTTCTCCTTCCCCACGTTTTAAAAAAGGCAGGATGTTAAATGTCTTCATAATGCCTCTAAGTGCAAAAATATTTTCCCATGTTGTCTTGAAATGAAAGATGGATTTGACAGCTTTGTTATCTGGATGGGAAAAGTGGTAGAAATTACTCCAATGTTTCCATTCTATATGTGTGCACATGTAAGAACATGCTTCTGTTTCTAGAGATTGCTGCTTTATAAACAGTGGTAGGATAGGTTTTGAGACTCGCTGTACTTGCTTCAAAACACACAACGTGGTACTGAGAAAGCACAGAGCATCTGCAGGGCCAATGTATGCCTTCTTTGAAACTGTGAGATAATATCAGGAGGTTATATTAAGTTAGTTCTTGGAGAAGAATGTCTTTTGCTTTAGGCACACTCATTTTTCATTTCTTTGTTGTACAGAATTGCATTATTTTCAGCATCCCCTGAAATTCAATTCTGGTTGAAGATCATGTTAGTGATGTTCTAATGTTTTAAACACATCTAGCACTGTATTTATTGTGAAGAGTGCTTAGTCAGCTTTCTGGTATCTCAACACCCTTATCAATACCAGATAAGGATTAGAATAATGATCATCTCCCTTTCTCATTCGGTTCCACTGAAGGTACTTCAGCTCCCTTCTTCCTTCCCTGTCACCCAAATAGAGACAGGATACCATCTTACTTCCAGCTCCTCCTAGTGTCTTACCCTCTGCCACAGCTCCCTTTTATCCTCAGCATTTCCTGTCATTAGAACTTCTGTTTTTCTGCTGTACCACTGTTGCTTTTGTTTGGTTTAGCACCTGTGCAAGAGCCAGCACATGCTTTTTAGAGCTACCTGCATGCTGGCTGACCAGCTGTTCTCTGAGCTGCTGCAGGAGCCACACAGAACAGGAGTCTCAGATACCCCAGCCTTTTCCTCTTAGGACTATCAGTAGTTTCATTTTATATCCAGTCACCAATTTCCATCCTGTTATCAATCTAAGTCAATGCTAGCTATTATTTATTTAGCTGCAGATACTACAGGTTGAAGGAAAGGTACTTGCAAATTGAGTCTGTAATAAGTTCTAAAATGACATGCAAGACTTTAAACGTATTTGGAAACAAGGAAAAGCACAAGGAAGTATTAGAAGCCTTTTGTTTCAGAATAATTCAGTTAATTTTGTCCTATCCCTACTATATTGATTTGTTTTCAATACAAGAGTAACGAAGTTAACAATATTTAAGTAAAACTCAGCCCTGTATGCCACTGTTTTTCACATGTCTTTGCCAGCACAGAAAGATGTGTTTACTACTTCATCAATTGCCAACAGTAATCACTTTTTTGATCATGTGTTCTCCCTCTCACGTGGAGGTGATGTCTCACAGCTGTAGGTTTTTATGCACAAATGCATGTAAGATATCTATAGAAAATTATTTCAGCTGTTGGTGTTTCCCAGAGAAGATGGAACCATGCACATGGAGCTGAAGCCCCATTGCTAGCAGAGCTGTGTTTGCTGCTGGCATTGCTTTACCTTTCATTCCTGGGATTCTGTTTTGCACTTGGTAATGGAGAATAGCTGATTTTCTGGGTTATACATGGACTAATAATAAATAGTAATCACACAAATCATAGACTCATAGAATCAACCAGGTTGGAAAAGACCTCAAAGATCTTTGAGTCCAACCCTACCATGGTTACTAGACCATGGCACTAAGTGCCACATCCAGTCTCATCTTGAAAACCTTCAGGGATGGTGAATCCACCACCTCCCTGGGCAGCACATTGCAATGCCTGAGCACTCTCTCTGTAAAAAATCTCTTCCTAATATCCAACCTAAACCTCTCCTGGCAGAGCTTGAGTCTGTGCCCTCTTGTCCTCCTGCTGGTTGCCTGGGAGAAGAGACCAACCCCCACCTGACTCCAACCTCCTGTCAGGGAGTCATAGAGGGTGATAAGGTCTCCCCTGAGCCTCCTCTTCTCCAGGCTGAACAATCCCAACTCCCTCAGTCTCTCCTCATGGCACTTGTGCTCGAGTCCCTTCACCAGCCTCGTTGCTCTTCTCTGGACCTGCTCCAGCACCTCAATATCCCTCCTGAGCTGAGGGGCCCAGAACTGAGCACAGGATTCAAGGTGTGGCCTCACCAGCACCGAGTCCAGGGGCAGAATCACCTCCCTGGTCCTGCTGACCACACTGTTCCTGATCCAGGCTAGGATGCCATTGGCCTTCTTGGCCACCTGAGCACACTGCTGGCTCCTGTTAGCCAGATATAAATCCTAGTTTCTAAAATTTTGTTCACAGTGTACAGAGTTACGGGTGAGCTGTCAGTGGCTCAGAATGCTAAAACTCAGGTACAGTGTTGTTGGTTTGTGCTTGTTAATGACAGCTGCAAATGACTGAATGTTAATGTCTCTTTAAGCAGCTGTAGTTCTTGAACTGCTTTTTATTCCATGTGTTGAAAATACAAAAGAAGAAAAAACCCAACAAAACACACCAAAGTCTGTCCTGTTTCAAAGAGAGAAGGTTTTCTTTATTCACAAGGTACTTAGGAGAATACAGCACTACATAATTGCCTGGTGCTACTGGTGTGTTTTTTTTGTCTGCTGGAGTGAAATGGAAGAAGAGCAACTCTGCTCTCCTCTCCTCTCTAGGAAATTACTGTCAAGCTTTTGATTAAAACTCTTAAGTATCTCTGCTTTAGAAGCTTGAAGTTTTGTGAATGCTAAATAATTCAAAGATGATAGAGTGGTGAAGCTCTAATTTCAGTCCATTATAGTGGAATAAACCCTGCTAAAAAAAACTGTAATAAATAACTTCATTGTACACTTTTCCTGATTTATTCAAGCAAATTTGGAAGGGAATAAATGAATAGTCATCTTGAAACGTAGATGTTAATATTTAACTGTGTTCCAAATGTTTTTTCAAGAGTACCTCAGTAAAAAAAACAAGATTGATACAGCCAATGAAAATAAAAGAAGTTGTTACAGATGTAAAAAGCTGTATGGCTTCATCTCTTAGTATAGTGTACCTTTCAGTGTGCTGTCTGAATGTTGTTTGTAAGCAGAATGTCTCCTTGAAGCTTAGGTTTGGAGAATGGTGATCTGCAGAAGGTCATTGCAGAACTAGCAGTGGGCAGGTTCTGTATTAACTGCCATCTAGAGCCTGTTCAGTCTAGACAGTATTGCACTCATTAAGTTACTGAGCTTCATTATATTCTGGGCTGAACAGACCTCTAAGCCATGACAGAGGAGAGCTACTCTCTTAAGATAAGCATTTAGATAAAGGAGTAGTAAATCACCTTTAGTTCACAGATGAACATGTACAAAATGCTTGAAATTTCATCATGTGTTAGCTTTGCTCAGGATCTGACATATTGCTGCAGAGTACAGTGCCAAGTGCTGCATTTTCCAGAGAAGAGAATCCTCCTGGCTCCTCTAAAATATGTGCAGTGTCATAAAACTGTCAGAAATTCCAGATATCTTCAAAGCATAAAGTAATCCCATCCAGCTGTTATGGAGCATTTACCCTGGCTGGAACACAGCTACTTTCATTTTGAGCAGACAACTAATAAAAGTCCCCAAAGGATGTGAGCATGCATGTTTCATGTTAAAGGGGCCGATAAACAGGATACACACATCCTTACCCATTCTTATCTCCACAAGTATTTCAATTTATTTTCCATTTTTGTCAGCATTTTGAGAGCTAATTCACTTCCAGGAGTCTGAAACCAAAAAGGCAATTGTCACAAGATAGCAACAGGAATAGACTCAATTTTTTTTAAAGTTTTCCACACTTCCTAATTACAAATCCACTTAGTGTAGCCTTGTAGTAACTGTCCTCTGTCTCATGCAATGCTGCTTTTTTTCTGGGAAGACCACCTAATTTTTACCTCCTATACAGATCAGAGCCACATGTCTTAGAAAAAATTTAGTGCTGTGCTCAATGCACCTGGAAGTCAAGCCATGCTTCAATTTGTGCTCAAGCAGTGAGTGTAGAATGACAAAACTAAACATAAAAGATGGTTCGGGTTGCTTTTATTTTAAATATGTTCTTATCTACACATGTATTTATCAACACTGAGTTTGGTCATATTTTACTCAAATTATTACACTGATTTGGAAAATGCAGGCACAAAGGACAAGGCTGTGCTTATGTAAGCCTGACTGACTGCAGGGTGTGCATGCTTTCCCTCTGCTGTCTGCTTGATTCATCAAAGCAGTCAGACTGCCAAAACACTTCTCTCCTTGGTTTAAGCTCTGATGCTTTAGCCAAAAACTGTTGAGTTAAGGAAGGACATGCTTCCTTTTCGTGTTTGAATTGGATTCTGATACAAGAGAAATGTCAGCTCGTTAGACTTAATTATGACAAAATTTAGAATAAATTATGAGGCTGTCTGTACCTCTAAGTGCTTCAGACATTAATGTCTGAAGCTATTATTGGATTCTGTGAGAATGACTGCTTCTTTTATGGTTCTTTTTTTGTGCCCAAACTGAAAAATAACATGCCTTTGGTATGGAAAGAAATATTAACAGTCAATATTTAAGGGGTTTGGTGATCTATATTTGTCATTTACTGCCTTTTCCAAAGCTGGGATTGAAGAGGCAGTAGTTGGGACTGCTGCTTAGTCTGTTCCAGAAATACTTTTATGTTCTCACCTACTGCCAGAAGTGCTGATAGCCACAGCTTCATTCCACAGTTTGGGAATCAGTGGCTGCTGATCCAGTGGAGTGTGGATAGCTGTTGTTTTCTAGTTTACCTTTGTAATCTCTTTAATGGGTGCTCTTTTCTTTTGTGTATGTGTCTTTAAAAGATTTTAAAAGCTTTTTAGTAGTTATTTTCTACCACGGGAAGAAGCTGCCAAGGTCTGTACACTTAAATTTAAAATCTCATTGTAAGGGTTTAATATACTGTAGCACAGAATCATATTAATGCTTTTGTTTTCTCAAACCACTTATTTCATTAGCTAATACGACAGAGACAGATGTTTTTATTTTCTTCATGTCCTAACTCTTTTGAGAGCCAAACCAAGTTAGGGTGTGGGAACCTCTCCTCCTTGTGCAGAGCAGGGGATGGAGAAATAGCTGCTGTGCAGGGTGCTCCTCAGCTCCAGTTCTGATGTACATAGTCCAGGGAGATTGAAGACAGCTGTGAGTGTGTGTGCTGAAAAGGTGGTTACAAGAATTTGTTCTTAGTTTGTAAATTACAAACCATGTTGTCTGTGGTTGGGGGTTTTGATGTCTATGGGGGGTTTTAGCTGTGGAGTTTTCTAAGGCAATTTAAAAAAAAAGTAGGTTGAATCACTGGGTTATGATAGGTAATATCTGTTTCTTGCTTTTTAAAAGCAAGGTATTTTCATTGACTGCAGAAGACAGTGACAATGGAAGACAATTTAAAAATTGGCACACTAGTTAAAACCACTTTCAAATTGTGAATTCTAGAAAATGCATAGTTTGAGAGAGTTCTTAGATTGATGTCGTGCAGAGCCCTGTTGAGCACTCTAGAACGTTTCATGGTGAATACATTTTCCTTACATCCTGACAGAACTTCCCTGGGAAGAAATTGTGCCTGTTGCATCTTGTCCTGACCATCATGTGACCTTGTGAAGAGACACCCAATCTTCTCTGTAACTGCCTTTTAGGCATGAGAGACTCAGATTACATCTCTCCCGAGTCTTCTTTAGGCTGAATAAACCAAATTCCTTCGAGTTCTATAACCATCTAATGATCTTAGTAACTCTGCTGGAGCCTTTTATTTTCTGTGCTTTCATTGACTGTTGTGGACTGGAGGGGCTGAAGCTCAGTACAGCCCTGCAGGGTAGACTGACAAGGGCCCAGCAGTGTAGGAATCCACCCCTGGCTCTGCTGGCTACGAGGCAGCTCAGGGCACAGTTTGCCACCGCTGCTGCAAGGTGCACTGCTGATTCATGCTGAAATCCACTTTATCTGCTGTTTAACCACTGTTGTGTTTCAGCCTAAGCTGATGGATCGTTTTGTTCCTATTACACTTCAGCCTTGTTTCAGGAACAATCTTCTCATCCTTTTTTCTTTGTGAGAGCAAGGGAATACTCATTTTGTGGTGACTGCTCCTACTCTGCAGTTTCCAGTTTAATAGGGGCTTGAGTCATGCTTGAAGTGCTTCTTGGTTGTGGATCTACCAGGATATTCTGTTACCATCTTTTTTTCACTTTAGTTTCTTATGCTCTGTCTCTAGAGAAGTCTTACAAATTTTTAACTCTGTTTTTATTCCTGGTTGAAAAGTGTTTCCACAGATCTTTTTATGACAATAGCCTGTTGCTTAACTTTAGTTAGCATTGCTTTTTATAAGACATCTATCCCAAATACTAGAGGTGACTTCACTCCCATCCTACGTATTGAACACTAAAAGACAAATTTTCCAGTTCAGCTATCTCTAGAAAACCTTATTTCTCATTTGACAATTTATCTGAAAGTATGTCCTTCAATTGCTTTAATACTTTGTGGTCTGAAATGGCTTGAAGAATAATTCTGGATTAGATTCCAGCAGAATTCTCTTAATAGAGCCAATTACTTAATAAAAGCAGTAACAAAGAAGAAATTATGTCAGAGATTTTAGGCTGATGTTCTGTTTACCGTCAATTCTTTGAGAAGTAAGAGCTTAATGCAAGATTGATTTCATTAGACTGGCCAAGCTTTTTCAAAAAACCACAAGTAGTTAAAAGCATTTGAGAAATAAAATTGTGCTGTATTTAAATGTGACAGTTATGTGCTCAAAACCCTACATGAAAAATTAAATTTTCAGTTTAAATGACGATCTGTCCCGTTTCTAGATTTGTTTTTTACTGTCTGACCAATATTATACTTCTTCTAGTCTAAGAGGTAATAATAATTCATAATGCTTAGGGCAATTGGAAACAGAAACCAGTCCCTTTTAATTGTTTCCTTCCGTTGTATTTAATTCGGCTTCTCTGGCTACATTAAAATTCTTGGATGATGGGTTTGTTTTCTGCTTGTTGTCGTAATAAAAAAAGCTGGACCCTACAAGATGATTTAGAAAAATAGGGTATTCCAAGGGTTTTTTTGAGAACCAACCAAACTCATCGGTGAACTTTAAGTGGCCCTTTTTTCCCAGTGTTTATTCAAAACTGAGCATTGCATGGATGCTTACTAGTATTTAAAGTGAAATTTTTAGTTTTCACAGCTGTAACACTTCAAGGAAGGTGACTTTCACTTGTAAGTTCCTTTACCATTTTCAGCACTTTATCCTGGTTTTCTGTAGGTCTATTTTCTAGGGCATCCAGACTGAATACCTTGCAATTTCTTTCTTTATATGTCCTGAGCACAAGTCTTCCTTCTTCATCCACAGGGTCAAACCTCATGATCAAGCTTCATTTTATTAGTACAGTAGCTGCTGTCTGACTTTAATGGACTCCTGGTCTATGGTAAAGAGAGTGTGTTCTGTAATAATGCCAGTTCAGCGGAGCTATATCCAGCCTCGAGTCACTAGATGGGAAACCAAAATGTTACAGTTAATCAGATTCAGCAATGCTTCAGCATTCCTCCTGACTTTATTAAGGAATGTCATATCTATCCTTGTAGTACTGAGACCTTAAAATTTGTAAATATTCTTCAGTAGCTTTGACTAGTACCACTTGATGTAAGTTTGTCTTGCTGTCTGCATGTGCATCTGAGCAGGTGTGTGTGGAAATTACCTCTGGCAATGACAACGTACATCTTTCTCCTCCCCTTCCCATGTCACTTGGCCATCCTGGGGAAGGAGGGAGAATATTTCAACAAAGGGGTGAAAACCAGGATTGAAGGTTTTCTCCCTCAGCGGATTGTATAGCAAAGCAAACATGATCATTCATACTTGATTTTTTTTATAGCTAGTTTGCCACACTTGACTGTGGCAAGAAAAAGCCTCTGCCCAACCTTCAGCCATCTGTCTGACACAGGTGTGACCGAGGCCTTACTGGTTACAGGGGAAGGGGAAAGAACTTCTCAGAGAGTAACTTTTGAAAACAGACACAAATAGGAATTTATTCGCTTTAACAACAGATATTTTCCCCTAAAACCTCATACTGCATCTTGCATATATTTCCCTAGTTTAAGTAACATTGCGAAAGTTTTAACCAAGCATTAATTTAAATCCAATTTCCTGTCTCTCTTGAGGAGAAAGGAGAGAGAGCTTCTCTTTTTTTTTCCTTTTTCTTTTGCTTTTCCATTTTCCCACCCCTGTGGCTCGAGGAAGCTGTGTGAAGAACATGTTCCCACAGACTGGGGTCTCCAACAATGCCCTTTCCGTTTGCAGGAGGCTGGAGAGGCTCTGACCACTGCCTTGGGCATTGTGAGCCCCAGCACGTACACTGGTGTCACCAGAGCCTGAACCTGCCTTCGGTGCACTTTGTATAAAAAGTGCTAAAGCTGAGCAGGAAACGGAGATTTCCCTCACATTCTTCTAGAAATCGCCTGTAGTTTTGTTTTTTTCCTCTGTTGGAGGAGATTGGGGTTGTTGTCCATTTGAAGTCCAAGTCGTTGGTTTGACGAGAAGTACACGTGCCTTTGTTCTCAGCCTGGGTGGCACAGGAGCACTGCTTCTGGGTGGAGTTTTCTGCATTAGGAATGACAAGGTTTTGTGTCTTGTCAAAGACACAACTGCTATCAGGTTGGCTCATGTGACTGTGGTTCTGCAGTTCTGTGACTGGAGGTTGTTGTAAAACTATAAGTAAGGGAGCTGGTTAGCTTCTTCTTGAGCCCAGTTAAGTGAGTTAGATATTAAAGCATATTTATATTTCTCATAATGGTCCAAAAGATGTATGAGTTGTTGTTACTGGTTGTTTCCTAATTAAAGTTTAAACTGACTGCAATCCACTTAGCCTCTCTAACATTGTTTGACTGCCAACAGCCAAGTATAGAGCAATTTAAAAGGTCACTGAAGCATCTTGTTCATAACTCTTTTGGACTGGGCTGACTCTACAATAATTTATACAGTCTCAGGAGATGCATTTACCAGTGCCACTGAGTTTCCTACGGGAACTAAAAGATCAAGAGTGCAAGACAGCAATTTTCAATTTCAGTTTCAATCCCAAAGATTCCCTGCTACTGTCAGTGCTAAATCTGTTGGAAGATCCTGATTTTCAAATGAAAGTTAACTTTTGTTTGTGATCTTGTTCTCATCAGTTTCTGTAGAGAAATGGTTTGTTTAGAAGACAAAATACTTGTCCTCATCAGTCAGAAATTTTGTCTGGATATGAATGCAGTAGGAGCAGAGAAGTAAAATGAGCATTAAGAGAGATAGATAGCAGCATGTTGTCTGATCAGGGATTTGGGTATACATCATTAACTTGTTTGCTTTTCTGTCTTGGGGTGTACACTTGCACCAAATCTACTCTTACCCTCTTTAAACACAGCATTTTACACCTTTTAACACACACACACACACATATTGGGCACTTTTTTTTTGAGGGAGATCTTAATATTACCTGAAATCAACATATAAAATAACTTCCTTTCCTATCACTGCATTTTATTGTCATTCTCTGTAGCAGTGCATTTTGGTTTCTTACCTCAGAACTTTGGTATTGTGCTGTATTGATGGATTGGTAGAATCTAATGCTTGTTAGATTATGCCTTAAACACTGCTTATATTTTTTTCCCCTTCAAGAATATTGACATAACCAACTTCAGCAGCAGCTGGAACGATGGCTTGGCTTTCTGTGCAGTCCTCCACACTTACCTCCCAGCCCACATTCCCTATCAAGAGCTAAACAGCCAGGACAAGGTAAGACATTAAAAGTCCCATTCCTGGGACTGCAGGACTGTATAATTAATATGAGTTAATAAAGAAGAATGAACAAAATTGAGTTCTAAACAACCCAGTGTTACTAGGATTTCTAAATTGAAATGCTTCAAATTACTTTGGTGCTATTCTTATAACCTTTTAATGTTATGAGATCATTGGGTGAAATGGAACTTTGGAACAGATATACAACAACAACAACAACAAAAAAAGCCCCAAAACCAGAAGTTCATAAATTTAAGTCTCAGGCTTTTTGTATAACCCAAAGAGTTGGGAAGTGTTTTCAGTTTGGGCTTGGGAAGCAAGGAGTGTTTAAGCTTGCAGATTTTAAATCTATCACATTTGTGTCTTGTCATGTTTTGTTCATTTCCTTTTCAATATCATAAGGATGTGGTTTCATCTTAGTTTCTCATATTGATAAATGACTGGGATACTCTTCTCATGTGATAGGTATCAAAGGTAAACTAGAAGATGTTGCAACTGCAGAGTTGTCTGTGTATATTTGAATCTGCTGCAGTTCATACCTCTACTGGTGTGTTATCTGGAGATGTGTTGTTAGTGCTAATACATCCTAAAAATATAAAAATGTTTCATTAGCACACGAAGAAATTTTTTATTTATGCCTTTTAAAGAATAAATATTCTATTCTTTAGCATTTTATATCTCAGTCCTTCTTCACTGACAATGATTGTTTAGCATTATCTTCTGAACAAGGAATTAATAAAAATTTTCCAGACATTTTTGGATGAAACAGGGCACATTGATTCCTATGGCTTTTTCTAAATTACCATAGTCTAATTACAGACTCCATTTGAAGTAAAAGTAGCAGCATAACTATGAACATTCTTAACACCACTTTGTTCTGTTTGACATAGTGTTTCCTTGTTTTCTAACATGTTTCTCTATCTCATGCAGAGAAGAAATTTCACTTTGGCTTTTCAGGCAGCTGAAAGTGTTGGCATCAAATCTACTCTGGTGAGATTTAAATGCATATTGAATGAATTATGACCCATTTATAGAAATCAATATTACTCTGTTTTGTACTTTTGAAAGATTTGGTTGCTTTATACTTAAAAATAGCAGCAGATGAGCTCAGCTATAGGTTATTGCCCCTGTATCATACTTGGCTGAAGAGCATAAAAGATGTTCCCTACCTCAGTGGCTTTGTTTAATAAACTCACTGTCACCGGTAACTTGAGCTGACATGTTTTGTGCATTAAATAATGACTGGGATACACACCTGTAGTCCAGCAGGTACAGCACAGGCAACAGTGTGAGAGCCTAGAGCAGATAAACTGTTAAGCTCTAAAGGAAGATTGACCAACACTCACCGTGAGAAATGTTAATAAAGGCAAATGGATTTATTTGAGAATAATTTGAGACATAATTATGTGATGGAATTTTCAAGAATTCATTAATTCTGGTCTTTTTCTGACCTACTTTCAAATTATTTGGGGGTTTTGGAACTCTGGGGCTAGAAATCAAGCAATGTAATCTGTTCTTCTGCTCAGTATAGTATGAGAGTGTAGATTTACCTCTTTAATTTATCATCCTGGTAAATAATTGTAAGGGTTTTTTTCAATTATCGTTTGTCATAAGCAGTCTTGTGCAATTTTTAGGGTAAAATAATTAGTTTTCAATAGCATAGTGTTTACAAGAGAAGGGGTATTTATGAAGCTGTGGAATTGGGAGTATCCTAAACCCTTGTGAGTGATCACAAACACTTAGCTGAAATTTCCAGTGTCAGAAATGATACTTAAGTGATGCTTTTGCAACCTAAATTCTCACAAAGCTGCAACTAACAAAGTTAGCAACTAATAATACAACAGAGTCAGATGTTTTTAAAAATAACACTTTCCTTGATCCTTATCAGTGCTGTTAACCCCCCAGCATTGTGTTTGGTGACAATGGCAGTGCAGCTCTTGAGCTTTCAGCCTTCGACTTTGGCAGTGATTTGAAATGTGGAAGTTTCTTAACAAGTGCTGATGTAAGAATGAGATAGTGGAAAATAACTGCAGTAATTCTTACATAATTCAGCTGTAGTCCAAATGGTTACTGTCTGTCCTTCCTTTTTGTAATGTCTTAGCTAAAGATACTCTAAAAAGGCAAGTTCAAGGGAATTAAATCTTCTAGGTGCAAGTTGTATCCATCTTAAGAGTTTAGTATCTATTTACATACCTACATACACACTGTCTACAATGTGTATGTTTGGGGCTTTTTTCCTTGTCCTTATTACATGGATGGAGGATGAAGGGTGTGAAAACCTGTATGTCAGTAGTAGTGGGATATAAGGGGAAAGTATTTGTTCCCTAAAGAAGAATGTGTTCAGCTATTTTTTAAAAAAAAAACACACCAAATTTGTCTTTTTTGAGTTCTGGAGGTTCCTGCACCCAAAGCTTACAAACAGAGTCTTACAGTAAACAAAAATGATGAGAAACTACATAGCTGTGTTGTCCCTTGTACACGTGCTGGAGAGGAAGGTCAGGCTTTGTTTACCCTGTTCACTCACTGTCAGTCTGGGACACTGTCACTATGAAACACAGGTTACCTGGCCTGGCAGTTTGTCTCTTGCACATACCCAACCTGGGAGCAAACTTCCCTCTTCCTTGCCTCTTTATTTGAAAATATATATACAATCATCTAAAGTACACTAATCTGCTGGAAAATGGGATTCAGTTATTTATTGATGCTTAACCTTAAAATGAGAATTTTGAATTTAAATTAATATCTGAGCCTTGATTCTGTGGCTCACAGTTCCTGGGTGGGTTGTGTTGACTGGTGAGACTGAGGTAGGGCTATGTGAACACTCAGGTGTGAGTGTTACACCAACTGTGCAGCATTAGACATTAAGTCAACAAAATAACTCTTTACACATATATGCTATTAATTAAATCTTGTAAGCAATACAAAGCTACATGGAAGAGAACAGAGTGCTTCAAATTGTGGAAGCTTGGCAGATTTAGCATTCCCAGGAATGTGTGAAAACACTAGATTGCTCTCAAGGTTATCATTCCTGATTGTGACCAATCTGTTTTCTGTGACAGGACATCAATGAAATGGTGCGAACTGAGCGTCCAGACTGGCAGAATGTCATGCTGTATGTTACAGCAATTTACAAATACTTTGAAACCTGAACACTAATCATTCAGCAGATCCATGGGATAGAACCAACACGAGCTACCAGATGGAAATCTTACCGAAATGCTAAACCCTGTTTCACTGAAAACTGGCAACATTTGAGTCCCCTCAGACTTCAGTGACACTATCCTGGATTGCCTCAGATTGCTTCAGCTACTAAGCCTGGAAACAACTGTTCAAAAGCAAGAACTTGTTGCCACAGTGCTTGGAATAAACCAAGTTATTAAGCTATTCAGATTAATTATGTAGCCTAATGAGCCTGGACTACTTGTGTGCTGCCTTTCCAGTCAGACTTCCTGAAGCTTTCTTTCCTGGGAGAGTGAGATGAATGCATCCTCTAGCATATAGGAGCCTGAATGTACAGATAAAGCTTTGAGAAGGAAAAGGATAACATGGCATCATATTACTGAACTTTTGTAGCATCCTGATACCACAGAGTCTGAATATTCTACCCACGGCACATGGCAGCCCAATACAGCAGAGTTCTTAATGGGAACTTAGTTACTGCCTATACAGCTATTTTCCATCCTTTGAGATGTGCAATTGTTCTAGGAAAACAAGCTTTTATTCCATAATGACAAATTGAGGGGAAAAGTGCTCTTGATACCTCGAAAAATTTGGCACAGAAGAAGTCTTCGTTCTAAAGCTTCATTATTAGCCTACCTCTGTCACAGTGATGTGGCTTTCATCTTTACCTTATGGATTGTAAAGACTAGCACATTGTCGTGGTTTAACCCCAGCCAACAGCCAAGAACCACACAGCCTCTCACTCACTCCCCCACCAACGGGATGGGGGAGCGAATTAGAAGGGTTAAAGCTACAAAAACTCATGGGTTGAGATAAAGACAGTTTAATAGAGAAAGCAAAAACTGCACACACAAGCAAAGCAAAACAAGGAATTAATTCACTGCTTCCTGAAGACAGGAGGTGTTTAGCCATCTCCAGGAGAGCAGGGCCCATCACACGTAACGATTCCTTGGGAAGACAGACGCCATCACTCCAGATGTCCCCCCTTCCTCCTCCTTCCTCCCACCTTATATACTGAGCATGATGTCATATGGTATGGAATATCCCTTTGGTCAGTTTGGGTCACCTGTTCCAGCTGTATCTCCTCCCAATCTCCCATGCATCCCCAACTTCCTTGCCAGTGTGGCAGTATGGAAAGCAGCAAAGGCCTGGACTCTGTGTAAGCTCTGCTTAGCAATAACAAAAACATCTCTGCATTATCAACTCTGTGTTCTGCACAAAACCCAAACATAGCCCCATAAAAGTTAACTCTACTCCAGCTCAAACCAGCACACACATGCAGCTCCTGGTTTCCAGGGCACACTACTCGTCAAGGAATCTGTGCAAACTCCTTGTGCTTCCATTACAACAGAAATGAATCAATAATCAACCCTTGTATGGCTTGTTCTTTCCTCTCTTCCTCCTCTGCCTGTATAGCACACACACCTCCCTGGGCTTTACTCTCCAGCAATATGAGCATATGTCATGGATATCTGTGGTAGAAGTTTGGAACTGGGATGGCATTTCCTCTCCTGAGAAGATACTTTCAATAAGGTGTAATAATGAAGTAGTTTGTCTCAAAATCCAGCTTTGCCATGTTTTCTGTGTTTTTCATTGATCTTGCGTATCCTCGTCCGACTGACAGAAGGTGAGAGGTTCTCTGACAAGAACTATGGAGGAACTGATGTAATGTGTGTACACCCAGTAGTCTAAAATATTGTGTGGAAATGACTCACTGTCACAAGGAAGGAATTGAGAAACTTTAGTCTGCTCAACTTTTCTTTTTTTTCCCCCCTAAAATGTACCTGAATTCATTTAACAGCTCTTGGGCAAAAGAGTTTAAGTGCCTTAGCGATCATTGAGTTGATACGTCCTGGCACTTCAGGGCCCTGTGTGGAATGTTAATGGCTCCCAACGATTTCATAGATCCATTTGTCATAAGCTGTTTGTTGTAATCTTGTTTGTCAAACCAAGGGAAGACTTCACTCTGTCATTGCTTCTGCCTCTTGTTTTTTCTGAACACTTCTCAGCAGTTAAGCCACAGCTAACATCTCTCATTAATATTAAGCAGAAGCCTACTTGAGCAGTGAGCTCTGTAACAGCTGCTATTTATAAGCACAGGCTCTTTCAGCACAGTAACCCTGTTGTAAAGAAAATGAATCTGCCACTCCTATGGTGCTCTTATGACTGTTAAGGACAGTTTGAATGTCATAGATGTTAACCCAGTGAATGCAACTGTGCTTGGCATCTGTGAAACTTCATCATGGTATAAAAGCACAGATTTAACTCAAAAGTATTGCCAAATCCAAAAACCTGTCATCTGAAGAACATAGCCCACGTGAAGAGTAATAATTCAGCATGTCTCTAGCATTGTATAAGAATATACACTCACACTGATATGTGCCTGTAAGAATTGTGGAGATTTGCAAAATAACTACTTAACCCACACCAAGGGCCTTTGGAGGAGCTTTCAGAGCAGCAGTGTCTCATGCATTCTTATGGTTCTTTAGAACCCTAGAAGTAGCTGATTCCCTCAGATTATTAATTGGTGCATTAGAAGAGCCAATGTAATCTAAAGACAATTGTTGCAAGAGAGGTTTCAAGGGAGAAGCCTTCATTAGCAGATTTTAATAAAAGTCTGAAATACAATTTCCTCTCCTGTATATTTCTTCAAAAATTTTTGTTGACTTCATTTCTTAAGTTTCAATAAGAATAGTCTTACTGGAAATCCACATTAGGGCTGTCTTGCATTCCATCTCCTACTACTAAATTCCAGATTTTGCCAATTAGTGTTAAAAATAATCCTTCTATTTATCCTCTGAACCGATATCCTTATCTATGATTGTCTTACTCATTGCCTTAGATCTAAAAAAAGTATTTTTCTAATGAAAAGGATAGCATTTCTTGGTCTAAATTCCCTCATGACCTGTTTTGGTAAGGTAATTTGAGTTTTGAGCTGATTTTTTCTGTCCAGTGGTCAACTTAGTTTACCTGGAATGTTGTACTAGTCCTTAACTGCAATAACCCTAACAGTGTAACCTTTTGTAAAAGGGGAAATGACATATATCAGATACTTTCTGCTCGAAAGATGAGCTGCTGGTCTTCAGAAAGAGAGAAAAGCTATCAGTAATTATAAAAATGATCATGTTTTGAACTTCAGGGCTCTGTAAACTTCTTCTTGGTGTGATCTGTCTGATAAACCTCTGTGAATTCATGTCTGTAAAGGATATTGAGCTTCCTGAAGAGTATTTTGTGTAATGATGTGTCTGAGCCTTTATATATGAGGTGCTGCACAGCTCTAAAACAAGCAATGCCCTGCTGCACTCTACAATGTGTGTTTTCTGAAGGTTCAAGCCACATTCAGTTTTTCAAGAGGAAAAATACCTGTAGCCATTCTGGACATGGAAGATACTGTTGTGTTTGGTTCCTACTCATACTTAATCCTGACACAGCCTGTTTTTTGTTTGTGTGAAGTGCAAGTTTATGCTGATTTACCTTCTTTTTAATCCAGAAAATATTTCTGAATGTACTAAAAAAAGACAAATACTTTATCATCCATTTATATTACTGCATTTTACCATGTGCCTTGCAAATGCCTGTGCTGTAGAATATCAGGGTTACTTGTTGCCAGCTGAAGGGCTGAGTGGGCAACAAAACAGAGCTGTTGGACATAGTGGTGCAGGTACAGCTGTATCATCTCTGGATCCTGTGTGCTGAAACACTTCTTAGGTTAGAGAGGTCAATTTAGAGCCAGATGTTTGATTTGGCTAGTGGTCATCTTGATGCAAGATCATTAGCAGTGAACTGAATGAAGTTCTGGGGTTTTCTTTACCAAAAGAGAAGGGATGGGAAGAAATACTTCATTTTGGTTATTCTGGAAAATTCTGTCAGACAGGATTTGACATGGAAAATTAACAAAAACAGAACTGAGGAGTCTTCAGAATGGATTTCACTTGGCTTGGTTTTCAGTTAGCTTTGTTTGATCCTGTTTGATTGGTTCTCTGTTTAAATAGAAACACTAATTTAGTATCTCTGGTGTGAATCTCTGGCCTGCACAAAAGACCTCTCCTTCCTATGCCTCTGAAAAACTGTGAGTGACATTTTCCCTTCTAAAACTGTGCTTGTGCTTGTCCAGAAGATAGTATACAATTACAGTATATTCTGATTTAAAGGTAGATTTTTATCTCTTTTGCATAAAATATATTCCTTAAATTACATGTAGCATTTCTGATAATTTTTTGTCTCATTTTATAAAATATTTTCACCCTTTGTTTTTCTGTAAAGTCTATCATCATGCTCTAGGAGGCTCTTAGTTTGCCAGAGCTTAATGAACTTGGCTTTTAATGCCTTGGTGTAAACTCCTGTTAGTGTCCCTGGCACGAGCCATGCTCTGGTTTTGCATGCATACAGGTACAGAAATTGGGCCCTTGCTGAAATGGTGCAGTGCAGTGGTTTAAACTGCTGGGGACCTGCCTTAGGAATTGTGTAGCTGTGACAAAAAATTCTCATCGGAGTCTCTTTTCTGTTACTGATCTCAGTGTTCAGTTCTTACCTAGTTTTTCAGTTCCATGATTCAACACTTTCAGACATTTGGATTCTTTTGCATCTCCCAAAATTACTTTCACTCAATTCTATTTCTGCACAAATTTGGCCCAGGGCACAATTTTTTTAAGCTTTGTTTGAACCAAGATTAGTTGGGAAGTTGAAGATTTGGAGAACTTCTGGGTGTTTTTCTTACTTTCTGTGTTCTGCTCGTGCCTGGTTTGGGAACACTGTCTGGTGTTCAGGTGGTGTGGGACAGTATCTTCCAAAGCTGCCCTTGTGGGTTGGCTGGCCTGAAGCTATGCATCAGCTCAAGTTAAGCCTTTAAAACTGTGTTCATGTGGTGACTTTCCTTCTTGTTTGCCTCTTGCAACTAATACAACCACGGCTGTACTGCAGCTGCATCAAGCAGGAGCTATCAAGGGGCAAAATTCTTCTGGGAAGCAATCTGGTTTTACACCTTGACACTATTTTTTGCTTCTTGTGAGTAATGCTCTTGCTGAGATGGCCTAGAAAGAGGATTTTAAAATAGTAATGTTCATGTACAGACTTGAGTTAATGTATAGTTTGTTTGTGATCCTACCCTTGACTTGGTAAATATTTATTTCTGGTTGATTTTTATGTTCTGTCAAGCTCTATTTCTGCAGTTCCTTTCTTTCAGCTACCATTAGTGTATGAATGCTCAGTAATATTGACCAGTTTGAGATGTTATTTGGTGAGAAGTGTTTAATTAAAGTGTCTTCATCATGCATGAGTGCTGACATGCCACTGCTTTCCCGAGCTGGTGTGTGTCGGTTGGCAGAACATAGACCTCTCAGAACACATGGATTTGTCCCTATTTAGAAAGGTGTCTCTGACAGTGTTTCTGCTTTCACAGGAAAGTGGCTGGATGGGGTTTAAATTACTGTGTGGCTTGCTGGGCATTCCCAGTCCTTTCTTCATCTAAGTTTCTTGGATTGTATTCCCTGATTTCAGAATCAGTGTTGTAGTACACTTTAAAATGATCAAAGCCAAGATGTTAAGCACCTGAAATATATAGCAAGGATGCTTTTGATAAGTAATGCTAAATAAAGCTTGAGAGGCTGAGGTTTTACAGTTCTGATTTCTGTCAGTTGATACAAGTGGCTTTTTCTCCTTATGTTTTTGCTACACTTGCCAGTTGTTGGGAATGCAGCACCTTTGAACTCAGTTTGACAAGGCCTGTCCTAACCTCCTTGGGTCAATTCAGTATGTGATATTAGAATTGTTTCTTCACACTGAAAGTTCAGTAAGACCTATGAATACCAGATGACTTCTTCCAATTGACATCAGTTGTTACTTGGAATATTCCTTACCCTTAGGCCACTGCCTGCCACAGAGTTGCACATAAAGTTCCCATCAGTTCCAGCAGGACTTTGGGATGCAAAACAGCAGGGTAAACTTTTGGCAGAATCTTAGAGTAGCCTGATGCAATTAAGCTGGTTGCATTTTAATCCTCTATTTTCAGGGGGTTTCAGTTTAGGCAAAACCATATACCGAAAGCTGAAATGTGGCATGTTGGTTCTCCTCCACTGGGAAGTATGCTTCTGTTTAATAATATTTTTATGAGATTGTATTTATGGAAATGGAAAGAAAAATGTCATGAAGCTAGTTTTGTTGCACTTTTCTAAGGCTTTTGTATTTTGCATAGTTCTAGAATATGAACAAGTTGTTTGGGGAAGTCAAGGCTTGAAACCTGCTCTGCCCCAGCATAGCAATGTATTTTGTGCATTTTCACCCTAGTGGTATTCTATGTATTATTTTACTTGCATGTAACTGGTGTATTTATATGGTAGTGAGGGAGCCCAGTGGACATTTCCTGCTGCAGAGGAGCCATTGGCAGTCCTGGTTCCACAGTTCATGAACTGACCTGTTCTGGCTGTAGACTGCACTTGCAATAATAGAATAGTCCATTTTCCATTCCGAACTCTGTTTCAAAAAATGGGGAGAGAGAGGCTCTTTTCTTCTTTTTTTTTGGTGTTTTTTTTGTTCCATTGTTGAAAGTTCTCTGGAGGCTTGTAATGGTTTCCAGGGATCACATATGTTCAATTAGGATGGTTACTTGGGAATCAGTTCAGCTAAGAGGGCACAACTACATGTAACATACTCAAGTAATTAATCCTTGTAACTTACAACATTTCAGTTTGTTAGAAACGTTTGGTTTTATGTGTATTGTAAGGTTAATTTTTCTGTCTTTAAGTAGCACTTTTATACATATCTGAAGGGTTTTTTTTGAACAGAAATGTTTTTTCTGTATGTTATCTAATGGGAAGAAAGTATAACACTACTAAACAAGGCATAGGCTGTTTAGCCTCCAGACTGTAAATTCACTTTAGGTCAGTAACGATCAAGAGTTGTTCAATGTATCTGAAATAAATCAGTGATCCCAATTAATATTGGATGACTCTCCAGATCAAAATCAGAAGGGCATTAACTGGTACCCTGCACCTGGTGGATGAGGGTGCCTCCAGTTCAGGTGTGAGGCAGAATTGACAGAACAGTGTGATGAATTTTGGACTTTGTGAAAGAACAAAATTTGATTGATGTCTCAGTCTGACTTCACAGCACTACATGGGATAAGGACTAACCTTGTTTGAGATGACACTGAAGCCAGTAATAATATCTCCTAAACAGCTAATTTAAAGCTCATTTTCCATGATCTTTAAAGATGATGTAAAAACCAGTGATTTTTAAAAGCTCTTCTCATCCATCCTGCTTCTCTGATTTGTATTGGTTTAACTCTTCCTTGAAACACAACTGTTGTATGTCAGTCTGTGTATGGGTTTAGTAATCCTTGTTCTAGACAACGAGTACTTTGCTTTCTTTCCAGAGCCCTTGTGCATAGTTTACACACACATGTGACATGTTTGGACATCTTGCATAGAGAGGGGTTGCATAAATGTATAGATGTACATAAGTATGCACACACGTGTAAAGGTGTGTATACATATATGTACTTGTGCAGGTTCTGAGGAAAACAGAACATGTTTCGAGAAGTGCTTGTGTCTTAGGGTGGTGTATTAGTGTACATATTTAAATGGTAAGGAGGAAAAAACACTCTTCTGGTTAGAGCTGAGAAACACAGGTTTGAAGAAAACTTGGACAGATTCTCTAATTGTATTTCACCCTGTTTCTGGTTTGAAAGGCACAAGCTCTTAATCATTGGAACTTAAAAAGTCAGCAAGAGTATGTTAAGCTAAACCTTTTGGAGGACCCAATATGCTTTTAGTTTGCAAGGACCACTAAAGATCTGGGCATTTACTTTCTCCATAATGTATTCTGTATGAGTATTTAGTATGTATGCCTTCAATTTGCCAATGTTGCCATGTTTTCTTCTTAATTATTCATCAAATAAAGATTGAAAATAGCAGAACATGTGTTTATGTTTTCTTGAGTGAAGTCACTGCAAAAGGAACTATTTTAAGGCTGTTTCCTGCACCAGGGTTTTTCAGGAGTAAGTGTTACAGGAAGTAGCAGTGGAGATTAATCCACTCTGGATGAGGAGTGTGTGAATGGCTTGTGTGCACATAACCTTATGATTTTCTTGGAGGTCCTATCTCTCTTGGTATACCAGCACGCCTCATGGTATCTACCCCCAAAAGGGTTTTAAGTGATAAGACAGTGAATACCCTAGATAAGAGATACATGTTTAAGGCATCTGCTTAGGGTGTATTGTCCTAGAGAAGGGAATTGCAGAGAATATGTTCCATTTGGGCAATTTCTGTAATACATTGTAGGATTGAAATTATTTAAATGTTACTTAACCCAACCCAAATAAGGCAATTGTGTGTTCCCTCCCTCTCTCTCTAAAGGAGTTGGGCTGGAGAGGGATTGGGGATTTAATAATTTAGAACAGTTCAGACTATTTAAAGCAGATGCCTAAAAATAAAATTTCCAGGTGAAAATAAAGACTAGAACACCTTAAACTTGGTGTGGTCTCGATCATCCTGGATGGTAAGTGTTTTCAAATGCTGTTTTAGGGCTTGACTTTTAAGTGCTCAGGAATAAATTGGATCCAGATGTTTGAACAGAGCTCCTAATAATGTTCTGAAATGTAGTGTCTAGTATAGGTATTTTAATTCTATTTCTTAGTTTGTTTTTTTTTTTTTGTGAGATTGCATGGTGTTTTCTGACTGTTCAGCAATCCAGAAAAGCCTTTGTCTTGGTAATGTTATTCTGCAAGAAAATGTCATCTCCTTTGTTAAAGTGACATATTCTCCCTGAATTACAGTGATTTAAGAAAACTCTTCTTAGTTCTCAAAATTGATTTGTATCCTGGTTTTATGCATGGATCTGCAGTTTTGATGCTTCTTTTGCAAATAAATATTTTAGAAGTGTAGTGTAGTAAACTCACATGAGAAAACAGATGTTTTTCTTTTCTGTAGCGAGCACATGGCAGCACTGTAGAAGGGACTTGTACACCTGCAGTGAGCACCTGAGGGCAGGAGAAGGGCCAGGCCTGAGGTATGCTAAAACACCAGTGTCTGCACAGCCTGTAGAGCTGCAACTTTTCTTTCCCATGTCCATTGAAATAATATTCCCTGGCCAAATTTTCATAGATTGTCTTCCACGCTGTCACTAGAGAACCTGGTAAAAACTGTGAAACTAGCTCCAAAGTGTGTTTAAGTTGACTATAATGAAATCAGTTCAATAATTTTGAAGGTCTTACTGTAATGAAAAACTGAAGTTATATAGAATAGTAAAATAAAAACGTTGGAAGTGGCAGCAATACAATGTTCCATTCTATTAAATCATAGAAGCTAACATTGGATAATGGTGGTTCTGCAGTTAAATTGTGTGTAGGAACTAGGTTAGCAATACAGAGTTTTCAGGTAAAATTACCACAAAGGGTTTGACAATTGCTTTGTTTGACAGAAGAGACTTGGACTGTCACCAAGAGCTGTGTGTAGTTCTACAAAGCACAGAGACAAGAAGAGCTCATGGACATGTAAGTTATTACTGCACAAAATGATTTTAAAACAGAGACACGAACTTACCATTAAAAGTTAACTCCCTTCCTAATGTCCCTTGTTAACTGGGATGTTATTAACATCCAGCAGCTACTGGTAGGACTTTTAAAAACAAAGTTGGAGAAGTTGGCTAATTAGTGTCTCTATTCCTGGCAGCTCAAGATTAGAAGGGCATTTATGTCTAATTAAATGTTTTTTATTAGCTTCATTTCTATTAGAAGAGTTGCTTTGAAACTTCTCCCATGCAAGTCTTTGTTTAGAAAAAAAATTTGTCAATGAATTTTCAAAAACGTATTTGAGTATTGATGCTATCGATCCTAATCCAAGTTAAAGTTCCTATTAGTCTTTGTCTGCTACTGCTCTCTGTATCACCACTGTTTGTAGGACTGAATTTCTGGGTATGAAATGCCTTGCTTGAAAAGTACAATACTGACTTTTCTTAAATGTTCTTTCCCTTCTGGATTTTCAGTTCTTTGGAACCTCCTTAATCTCATTATGAAAATAGGATTGAACACAGTAGTGTCTTATCACAATATTTTTGTTCTGAGATGCTTGCATTGATTCTATAGTGTGAGGAAATACTTGTGCTTCCCTCCAGTGCTGTGCATATCTCACTCCCTTGTTTATGTCCTTTTCTTAAACCATTTTAGGCTCTTTCCTCACGCCAGAAGCCTAAAAGTTAAGCTCTTAAAAATGAAAGAAACTTGAGAAGGAGACATAACAGTCTGGAGACAACTTTACTGAGCTGTTGACAATATCATATTTTTCAAAAATAAATATCCCACAGAGCACTGAAATGCCACTGTGTTGAGTTAACACCGTGTGTCTCCGTGGGGCCACACTCAGAGTCCTTTAGCTGCCATGGGGCACAGCCCTGGGCAAAGCCTGTGCTGCAATAGCCAGGGCTGTCTGGAAAATCACAACATTGGAGGGTATGACCCCGAGGGGTGCTGTGCATCAGCAGTTTTGCAGTTCAGGAGCTGCAAAAAATCCTCCCCTAAAATGGCTGTTCTAACACATTAATGTAGTTGGACTGTTGTCTCTGCAGAGAAGAAACGTAAAGGCAAAGCTGCAGCTTCCTCTTGGCCAGAGGTGCAGCTGTTACACAGGCACTGGAACAGGGTGCTAAAACCCTAACTGAACTTTGTAAACCTCTGAAGTTCTGTCATTTTGCACCAACATTTCCAGCACACACTATTCATTCCCTGGCAGGGAGTGGTGGGAGCAGGGTCAGTAGCTCCTTTCTGTCTCCAATCTGTGTTGTGACAAAGCTTGGTTATACACAATGTGTGTTTTGTCAAGTTAAATAAGGGTTGCCCTCTCATTGCTCCTCAGAATAAAATGAGAATAGTGCAAGTGAGGAAGAATCAACCGACTTCTGCCCGGCCTTGCAACTCCAACAGTTCATTTATTGTGTAAAGGTGAGTTCTGTATATTTTAGCTGTTGCTCTGCAGCTCCCACATGATGATTCATGCTACCAGTTCTTCTTCTATTAATAGTTTACAGAGAGTGCTTAAATTTAGATTGAATTCCTTCTCATAGTCTGTCATGCTGAATAGCATTGAGAGAAATGAAGCCACAGTCAGTTTGGGCAGTGCCTTTTACGGAGAGTAGTCAACTCCTGGCACGACCCAAGTGCAAACGGCAGGATTCAGTGTGGGGGATATGGTTTGCATTTCCCTGTGAGGACAAATCTTACCTTGACATTAGCTTCTTTTCCTTAAGCCTAGGTAAAAGTTGAAGTCCTCCTATGCTGGAATTGAACAGATTGTGCGAAGGCTTCGGTCTTTGGCACACGGGAGTGTCCTTCAGTGTGATGTTAGCCATGGGCATTTCCAGCAAAATTTTGTATGTGTAGTTTTGTTGAAGGAGAGACTTTTCAGAAAATCTAGCTTCTTTTCCAAATGTTGGATTTAAAAATGCTATCAATTAATGTTGAACAATGCGAGAGAAATAATTGCATATATACACACATAGGGATTTTAATTTAAATATCTATATCTATCTTTAATCTTGAAGGATTTGTGAGAGCTTCCAAAGGACCTCAAGTAACCCTGCCCTCATCCCTTCTCTTACACTTACACAGGTGTCTTTCCTTGCTTTGGAGGAGATTCAGGCAGTATTTGTGAGAATGGGATTCTGTACAAGTCAACACACCATTTTAAGTGTCCTGTTTAAGAACACTGAACATGTGCTAATGCAACACTCAGTTCTGTGCTTCTTTACAAATTATGCCTCCCTTAAATGTGATTTTGCATCTATCAAATGATTCAGTCTGGTTAGAAAGAAAAGTTTCACAACAGAGGAGAGCTCCAAAAAAGAATTTTTTTTTCTATTTAACACAACATTAATTCTTCCAGATTGTTTGAGGTGAACTGATGATCATTTTCAGTCATTCACATGGAAGCCTCAGGTTATGGGTATGGTTTTCTGCTATCTTTCTGCTCACCAGGGTGGCAGGCTGAGTTTGGTTATCGTTGTGAGGAGTCTGTTCTGTTTTTACGGTGGCATCACTGACATGCCCAAGCTGCCACTCGTGCAGTGTCAGCAAAGAGAAGCTGAGTTCCACAACAGGTCCCAAGCATGAGGTTTTTATTTGCTTTGCCATCACTTTTTTGAAGGAAGCATTTCAGGGGTTATTCTACACAGGCTTTCTAGAGTTTGCTACTTGAGCTTAGTTGCTAAGTCTAGGAAGTGCAAATAATCTCTTATCACTGCTGCCCAAAATTCAGGAGTTTGGCTTGTCCAATGAGCCAGTGCACAGTATGTTACTGCAACTCTGCTTTTCAGGAATGAGAAAGTCCTTCTTGGCTCTACCTGGGAGAATCAGAAAATTTCTTTCCCTGCAGTTCTGGACCTCTTTCAGCTCACAGCCAGCTCTAGAGTGTGTGGAAGTACTTTCCCCATGGATCTGATACACTATCCAAACTGGAATGGCTGGTAAGGCAAGGAAACAGTGGTTTGGTGTTTCTGGTAGTGGTGTCAGAATGCTCTTATGGTAAAACAGTAATTTCTGAGAAACATTAGAAGCTGATCAGGAAGCCATTATCAGCCAGTGCTGTGAAAGCACTTGGACATTTGCTTTGGATCTTCTGTGACTTGGTGATTTAAAAGAAAATCAACATAGTCTACACCAAATAAAACTGGTTAGCTGCAAAAATCAAAGAAGAGTAATTAAGTGGGAGGAAAAGAAACATCCATTGAAACATTTCTGGGGTCCTTCAAAAACTTGTACTGTGATGAGTTGGGCATGGGACCTGACAGCTTAATCAAGGGGGTTGACTGCAACAGCTTTAGGTTTAATGCATTCAGGAGCAGAATCATATGTAGAAACTGTATTCCTGCTCCTTACAAGGATTTTGATTGTCAACTTTCAGTGATTTCAGTGGGAGACAGTCAGTTGGATGGCTTTGAGGATCTGGGCCAAACATGAGAGGCAACCTCTATAAAACAGGGAACACTGCCCTGGAAAGGAGCAGTGCTGAGCAGGCACAGCAGAGCCTGACAGGCAGCTAATACTGACTTGCCCCTCTAGTTCAAAAACAATTGAACAGTGTAAAATTTCATGGAGTATCAACTAGGAGTGGGAAAACACTACCTCTTGTACAGGGCAAACGTGAGGCCATTACCTGAACAGTGCCCAGTTCCTGGTGTCAGCACATTCCAAAAAGCTCTGGCAAACTTCATGCAGGCACGTGGCATTTCTGAATCTCTCATTTATGCAGTGTGTTTTGATGAGGCTTCTAAATTTCTCATAGTCTCCCACTTTTGCTTTTTCTCTTAACTCGGCTAGTTAATATATGTGTTCCTTAAAATCATTACATGTTCCTGTGTGGTAAATTACTCCAGCCTTTTCTGTAACTTCCTGGGAAAAAATTACTTTCTTTTCTCCCTGGAGGATTCCCATTGTGTTTGGAGCAGTGCTCTGGCCTCTGCTCAGTTCACAGCTGTGTGGCTGAGGCAGCCTGTGTGCCAGTCTGCCTTCCCAACAGGGGGAAGAGTGGAGGGGAGGACAGCTCAGGTGCTGATGCCAGTGCTAAATTTTTAATGCTTAGTTGCTCATAGGTTTTGAGGTTGGTGCTGGAGGGCCTGGTGCCAGTTCTGCTATTTCTGTCCTACTGTCTCGTTACAACAAAAAAAAAAAAAAAAAAAAAATTGTTACATCATTTAGAATTTTAATTATGTATAAATTGTTCATGCTCTTGCTGCCAGGAAAGGCTGAGTAAACGTGCTGTAGGTCAGAAATGTGGGTACACTTCTGGCAAAGCCTCTCTGGGGTGGAGAATCCTACAACAAAAACTTGTTGCATGGCACAAGTATCCAGGCTGTGGCAGTCCCCTGTGCAGAAGGCCTGGGCTGGCTGACACTGAGATGGATCAGTTTGTCCTAGGCTGGGACCTGCCGTGGCGTTTGGTGGGAAGTGTGGAGTCACACTCCTGGTTTTCCCTGTTTGCAGTGTCCACCCAATAGGAACATGGAGATAAATTACTTGCTAAGATATAAAGATGAAGAATAGAAATTAAACAAACTTAGAAGATAACCATAAAGAGCAGCGGGATCAGATTCTTCAGAGGTTCTTTCCCTGCTCCAGAATTGCTGTGCCATGAGTCACAGCTGTCCCCAAGTCCTGGCTGGGGACAGGGACAGCCCCAGGGGCACCATGGGCAGCAAATGTGCCTGTGTGCTGGTGGGATCTGCAACCCCCTCCCCAGTGGGAAGGCGAAATTGCTGTCAAATATTTAATATCCCTACAGAGACCTCTTCCAGAGTAGTAATGCACCGAGGTTCCTTTCCGTAGGTAGGGATGGCAGTTAGGCAGAGAAGTGAATCCTCTCTGTGTGCTGCCTGTCCCGGTGTCCCCTGTAGCACTGCGCTGTCCCACCACAGCCGTGTCCAGCCGTGTCCTACAGCTGCAGGCTTCGACTCGCTGGGTGGGTTTTCCAGCCTGGAAACAAGTAGACGCTTAAAACAATGTAGGGAGAAAACCCTCCTCTCTTTTCCTTTCTTTTCCTTTCCTTTCCTCTCCTGTCCTTTCCTCCCCTCTCCTGCTTCCATTGTATGCAGATCAAGCCCTGTCAAAGCTCTCTCCTGTCACTCGCAGATCCAGGACTTGGCGAAGTGAAGATCTCCTCCTGCCGCGCTGCGGGATGCTGCTCCGGGCTGCCCGTGCTGGCGCCG
>NW_008674729.1:0-13159 GCF_000695815.1 Acanthisitta chloris
GCAGGGGAACAAACTGCCCAGCAACCTGCCCCAGCTGCAGAACCTCATCAAGCGCGACCCCAGCTCCTACACCGAGGAGGTACCCGCCGCGGGGATGGGGCCGGGAGCGGGAGGGATGCGCGGGGATGGGTTGTCCTGCTGAGCTGTGTCTCTCCTCTGTGCGCGCAGTTCCTGCAGCAGTACCACCACTACCAGTCCCATGTGGAGATCTTCACCTTCCAGCCGGACAAGCCCAGTAAGGAGCTGGCCGAGCTGGTGATGTTCCTGGCGCAGGTAAGGCCCTGCCCTGAGCACAGCGGCTGTGCTCGATACCAGTTTTAGGTTGCTTATGCTTTCCTAGGGCTGTGAAGCAACCCAAGGTGTGCGCTAGAGAGTTGACCTGTCCTGTCCCTTGCAGGTTGCCCAGTGCTACCCCGAGCACATGGCCAACTTCCCGCAGCAGCTGAAGGAGCTGCTGTCCTACCACCACACGGTGCTGGACGCTGACCTGCGCATGGTGAGACCCTGCCCTGGGGTGTTGAGTGTGCCCTGTGTGCGAGCTGAGAGCTTGTAGTTTGCTGGCCAGTGAAGGTGCAGGCTGGAGAGGGTTGTGATGTGTTGGTTTGTCTCTTACAGACCTTCTGTAAGGCTCTGATGCTGCTGAGGAACAAGAATCTAATCAACCCCACGAGTTTGCTGGAGCTCTTCTTTCAGCTGCTGAGGTGTCATGATAAGCTGCTACGAAAGGTAAGATGTGCTTACAGAAGTCTTCATTTCCAGTGGGTTTTCACCGGTTTGCCAGAAGTAATGCCAGACCAGGCAGCTGTACTTGGCTTGGTAATGAAGTCAGAGTAGAAAACAGCTCTGCTTGTTGAGCAGTTAGTGCCAGAGGCAGAGCTGCAGCTGCATGTTGGGCTAAGCACTAGGTGTGTTGCTGTGAACACCTGGACCTTGCCAGTGCAGGCTCCCGGCCTGTCCTGTGCTTGGGATGGAGCAGCTTGGGTGTGTCTGCAGGTGAAATCCATCACCAGGTTGCTGCTGGAGCAATTCTTATTGAAGCATGTGTGACAACCTCTGAGTCAAGCAATTACAACCAAACCAGCTGCTAGTGAAAATTGTTACAGGTGTTCTGCCATGAAAGTGAGAACACTGCCCTGAGAAATTCCTCTCCTGGCCATCAGGGCAGGCCTGAAGTAGACAGATTTGGGATTTTGATAAATAATACTTGATCCTCTTTGTTGTCCTGCCTTATTGTACTGTAAATTAAGTATGATTTTCAAATACATGAAGCCTTTTGTGAGACCTGACATGTTAATTTGTTGTTTCTCCCACTATAACTTGAGTCACTTTCCCAGTGGTGATTAGTTGGGTCTGACTTCAGTACTTGGGGACTTTGTGCACAGTAATGTCTCTGCTTTGCTCCCTGCCTGACCTGTGTATGTTACTGTCATCTCTTACAGACTCTGTACACTCACATTGTGACTGACATCAAGAATGTCAATGCTAAGCACAAAAACAACAAAGTGAACACAGTAAGTATTTTGCCTTTGACATTTACCTCAATTTAGCCTCTTGCTCTTGTGAAAGACTTAGAATAAATCTTTCCAAACTTGTTTCAGGCACTGCAGAACTTCATGTACACAATGCTGAGAGACAGCAATCCCACTGCTGCCAAGATATCTCTGGATGTGATGATAGAGCTGTACAGGAGGAATATCTGGTAGGTCTGGCAGGCTGGTGTGGATTTATTGGGGGGCCCACGGACATCACTCATGGCACGTACTCCAAAACATAGTGCAGGGGACAGAGTCAAACTGATTTTAATTGTGATCCCGTGGGGCTGGATCTTGTGCTGTGGAGTTGAGCTGAGAAGAAATAGTCCTGTGTAGAATCTGTTAGTTAATTTGAATGTGATGAGAATTAATTTTCTGGGAATAATGTGCAATTGCTGAACTTGAAGTCAAAGGTGCTGTTTTGTTTTGTTCCAGGAATGATGCCAAAACAGTCAATGTGATCACAACTGCCTGCTTTTCCAAAGTGACCAAGGTGAGAACAGCAGTCAGTTGCTGGAACTGGGTGTCACCTTGGCTGCCTCTTTGCTGTGGATGCAGCTTACGTTATTATTACAAACAAACGTCACTGATTACTCCTGTGCTTGTTTCATTTCTAAGCACTACTCATGGAAGGAGCTGTCCTGCCTGGGGCTTGACTTTCTTGGGCCTCCAGTGTTAGTTCTGGAGGCTTTAAAGCCTTGTACTATGGTTTGAGAAGTTTCTATCTGCCCTGTGAAGGTCCAAAAGCTGTTACACATAATAATAGCCAACCAAAGCTAAATGCTGAACCAAGAAAACTATGTTAACTAGTGCAGGTTTAGAGTTCTGAGTGTCACCTTGAGTATCTCCTGTGTAAGGGCTCCTGATAATGCTGACATGGAGCAATTAGATTAAAATGGCTTTTCACAATGAGAGGAAGAGAGTTTGCACCTTGGCACTTGTCCCAGGCATTGTGGAAGTCCAGCTGCCCTTTGAGTGTCTCTGGGGATGGGCAGCAAAAATTGGCTGTCTGAAACACTTGTGCCTTTAATTCTCTCGGTTTTCTGTTCATATGGATGCCTAGAAGAAATTAGGGTAATCTCTGCACAGCCTTAAGTGTGGGTGTAGGGTGGCTGTAAACTCTTGTCACTTGTCCTGTCCCACATCAACTCACTTTGCTTTTCAGGTGCTAGTTGCTAGTTTGAAGTTCTTTCTTGGGAAGGATGAGGATGAGAAACAAGACAGTGACTCAGAGTCTGAGGTGGGTGCTGTGATCAAGTCTTCTCTGTTCCTCCAGCTCTTAATAGGTCTAGCATCCTAGTGACCCTGCTGATCTCTTTGCTTCTGTGCTACTTCGTTTCCATCTGGTCTCCTCCAGCTGTTTCTATGCTTCACAAACAAGTTCAGGGACAGCTGATGGCAGGGGATGCCTTTGCTATCTGTCTGAAGTTGCATGCTAAGAGCTTTTTTGATCTTCTCTTTAAATGCTGCTACTTCTGTGCAGTGACACTGTTGGGGGAGAGTTGTCAAACATAGGATGTGATCCTGAAAAGTGTTGATACTTTTGTTTCTGATTTGTGTGATGCCTGATGTTACCTGAGTCTTGTTTTCCTTCTCTCCAGGATGATGCCCCCACAGCCAGAGACCTGATGATGAGGTATGGGACCAACAAGAAGACCACCAAGCGCAAGAAGAAACTGGAGAAAGCTTTGAAGGTCCTCAAGGTGAGGAGAGTGGTGCTTGACTTCTCAGCATTTTAGCCCAAGCCTCCCAGTGCAGAAGTGTTGGTGTTGCCCTTGCTGATTTACCTGCAGGTGGCAGAAACCAACCACACAGGGTTAAGACTTAACTGTTAAAAGCAAGTGTCTCCTTTTGGAGAAGGGCTGATACCAGTTCCTGACAGCAACCTGGCACTGAAGCACTTGTGGCCTTCTCATGGAAAGAGATAAATGTCTTTCTCTCTTTTTGACTGAGCAGAAACAGAAGAAGAAGACCAAGCCAGAGGTGTTCAACTTCTCTGCTATTCACTTGATTCATGACCCCCAAGGTGAGCATACAGTGTGTTTGCTTATTGCAAGTTGTGTGGTAATCCCAGACACTTAAGCTTGGACAAGGTTCTGCCAGGAGAATTACAGTGACAAGTAGGTGCAAATGTGACACTTGGAGTGTGTTTTACCCTAGGGTTTCCCTGCACTGAGTGAGCTGGCAGTGGAACACATGTAGGTAGTGAGACAAGGAAGGAGCACTATTGCATCATGTGCTTTGCGTTGCTGCAGATCACAATGTGGCTCCTGCCTCTTGTACATGGGAAGGCCATAATTTAGTGAACAGGGAGTAGTTGATCTATTTTGGTATTTTTTGGCTTATCCCCTTCTAAAAATAAATTTCAGCTGTTAGCTAACAGCCCTTCACTTGGTCTTCATCTGATCTACTGAACCTCTGGGGATTTTGGTGTTCAGATGAACCCAAAATGTATCTAAAACCATCTAACAGTGACTCTGTGCTTATGATGTTGAGGGCCTTGTGCTAGTTTTCCTCTTTACTGAACTTGTGCACAGCTTCAGACCTTCTAGGCATGTAAGGAAAAAACCCCCACTGGGACAAGTTCTTTAATCACCTTTTAATTTCTTCTGTACAAGTGCCTGGGCTCAAAACCCAAACCAAACTGCCTTTTTTACCCTAATCCCAGTGAAGCTCTACATTGTGCTTGTTTGATCTACTACAAATCTATTATTGCTTCTTCTAGACTTTGCTGAGAAACTGCTGAAGCAGCTGGAGAACTGCAAGGAGCGATTTGAAGTCAAGATGATGTTCATGGAGCTAATATCAAGGCTGGTTGGGATACATGAGGTATGGACAGGGATGGTTTGGTAATGTCCTGATGGTAGCCAGGCTAGTTTGGGTGGGGGCATGTTCTGGCCTTGTGCCTCTGGAAAATGAGGCTTAATTATTCTCTATGTCAGTGCCTGTGTGATCAGGTAGCTGCCAGTGGCTGGTGGAATGGTGCAGTGGTACAGACTGGTACTAAAGGAGCTCTGATGGTGTGTCTAGAATAGCTGAGCGGCCTTAAAGAATAGAAGAGAACGTCTCTGCCAAGACCTTCCTTGTAAGCCCCTGATGCTGACAAGTGTTGTCAGTCATATGGTGCTGAATAAGATGAGAACTGGCAGTTTCTGCACTTGCAGTTTTGTGCTGACTGCCCAACTGGTGTTGGATTAAGTCAGGAGTAATTCAGTCCAAGTCAGGAGGTTTTGGAGGATAAAAGGACTTTAGTGGAAAGAACTAGGTGCAGAGAGATCACGGATGTATTTGGCTTTGTGCAAATCAGTCTTATCTCTACATGCATCTGTCTGAACATGGCAGAATACTTCAAGTCTCAAAGTCTGAGGCATGTGGAGAGCAGATTGTATAGCACAAGATTATTTTGTTGTATGGATGTGAGCCCAAGCTCAAAGACAAGAAGATAATGTCTTACCTTTTCTTGCAGCTGTTCCTCTTTAATTTTTACCCTTTTGTTCAGAGGTTCCTACAGCCCCATCAGAGAGGTAAGTAGCTACAGTAGGTAACACTGTGGAGGTCCTTCATGTCTCATGTACAGTCAGTTCATGGAAGTGGTGCTGGAAGTGAACAGGTAGCAGTGGCTGAGGAATGAGGAATAATGAATAATCCAGAGTGTGGCTGAAGGAATTTAAAGTCCCTGACTGCCAGAAGTGCCAAGTGCTTTGGACTTGTATGGAAGCTGTGTGCACTCAGTGCTCCTTACCTGAGCATTTGAGGACCTCCAGCAATGGATAAGATGAACCCGAGTCTGTAGTTTCTTGGAATCCTGACTAGCAGAGCAAAATTGCCTTTTTGTTCTTTCATTTTACTGGTGTTTGACTCTGGTTGTAGAGCACTTTTCTCTGCCTTAGCTGACTGCTGAGGGCCTGCACTGCTGCTGGGTGCAAGCCAGAGGAGTTCCTAGTGCTTGGTGGGAGAGAAGTAGTTGTACCAAATAACTTCAGCCTGAAATGTCTTTGAGACTCTGAGCTGACAGCTGAATTTTGGTGGATGTGTTTATTGCCCAGAGTAACCTGCAACAATTGATCTTCTTTCCTGTTCTCTTCCAGAGGTAACAAGGATTCTGCTGTTTGCTGCACAGGCTTCACACCAGCTGGTACCACCTGAGGTCAGTGTTCCACTGTGTGTGGTGTTCAAAGTGGCCAGCAGGGCAGTTGTGGGGAGGGAGGGAGAGAATCTGCTCAGACTGTTTGAGGAAGCTTATGATAATTTTGGCTACTTTTACAAGTTCCAAGGGAAGAAAAAAACATGTTTGCCTTCATTTCTGCAAGACAATTTATGTTGAGCAAATACTTTCCACAGTGAGAAGTCCGGACCTCTGTGTGGAAAAAGGCTCTGAATCTTGAGTAAGCATTTCCATGTTTTCATTACATATGCTTTGTTTCTTCTTATTTTCAGATTATCCAGTCAGTATTGATGACTATTGCCAACAACTTTGTCACTGACAAGAACTCTGGAGAGGTTATGACTGTAGGGTAGGTACAGAATTGTATGAAACCCATCAAATTTCATGTGGATATGTGGAAAAATATTTCTCTTTGGAGATCTCTTGCAGCTTATTGCTGTCACTTGAACTGTGCTTTCAAGCTCCTGCTCAAATGAAAGCCACTCAGGACAGTATCTCAGCTTAAACTTGCCTTGTTGTTGTTGCAAATGTTTTATGATAGCTTTATTTTCTGTTATATGAATGTATAAAGTCATGTTCCAGGTAACTTGGTGTTACTGGGTCAGTGGGATTTTCTCTTAATTGTTACTTCCTTCTGCTATTTTTTTTAGCATCAATGCAATAAAAGAAATCACTGCGAGGTGTCCCTTAGCCATGACTGAGGATCTGCTCCAAGACCTTGTGCAGTACAAGACTCACAAAAATAAAAGTAAGTGTATTACAAGGGTGTGATTAAGTCTTTTTTGCCCTGTTACAACTTGGATAATAGTCTTGTCTTAATTCATTTTTTGTGGGTCAGGAAAACACACAATGTTTTGATTGCATGTCTCTGTTGGGAGTTGTATACCCATGGGAGACAAAGCAGGTAAGGGTAGTATGTCAGGGAACTCATGGAAAAAACAGAAAAGAAAGTGATTGCTAATTAAGAGAGCCCTAAGGAAGTGTTGGATCCTGCACTGGAGAAATCAGAAGTAGCTGTCACTTTAGAGAAGACCTGAGCAGGCTGTAAATGCTGATCTGAGTGGCTTTCAGCTTGCTCAGAACTCTGTTTTCCTGCACTTATTCCTGACTCCCTCATTTTCTGGGTAGATGTGATGATGTCTGCAAGAACTCTGATCCACCTGTTCCGCTCTCTGAACCCAGAGATGCTGCAGAAGAAGTTCAGGGTGAGTGTTTCATGCCCATGTACTCATGTAATCAAAGATGATAACTGGTCTCAGTAGCCTCCTGAGAATGTGGTGGAGTTAAGCCTGTGTCCTTCCACTGCCTGCTGCCTTTGGATGTGGTGTGCTCTTTGACATTCCCTTGGTTCAAAGTTATCCAACTCACTGATAGATTGTAATCCAGAAGCTCCACTGGGGTTTGTTCAACTGGAGTTATTCTGTATCTTATTCCATGAAGCAGGTTTTATTCCCCCCACAGCCTCCTGTTTGCCCCGATTTTCCTGGATTTCATTAAAGCAGCTGCCTGACTCATATCTGTGCTGTTACCATACAGGGTAAGCCTACTGAGGCCTCTGTGGAAGCCAGGATTCACGAGTATGGAGAACTGGATGCCAAAGATTACATTCCAGGAGCAGAAGTATTGGAGGTTGAGGATCAAAAGGAACAGGGAGGAAGCCAAGAGGAAGGTTGGCCTTCTTTCTTTACCACTTCTATTTTGGGTATCACTTTGCCTAAGATTTTATGTGGATATGAAACTTGGTGTTTGTGCTTCTTATTTCCTGTGCTCTTGTGCACATGTCACTCCTTGAGTGAGTAGTCAAGTCTGTTACTGTGTGTTGCTTTGTGTGATACACTGAGGGATGGAAATGCAGAGGGGGCACATGGTACAGCTATGAAACTTAATGTGTTCCACTCTTCCTAAAGGTAAGATTTTATTCAAAATCATAGAACACCAAAATAGCACTTGGAAATAAATTTGACTTCTTTTAATTCCCTTTTTGTGTAAATGCTTCACAGAACCTGGAAACCCCTGCCTGACTCAGGGAGAAAAGGTGGGGAGGGACTCAAATCAAGGCATAGTTTGGCAAATGAAGCCTGAGGGGATTGGAGGTGTTGCAGTGGAGTTGTGCTGTCTCTATTAACAGCTCTGTGCATTTCTTCCCTAAGCAGATGGCTGGGAAAGTGCTAGTCTGAGTGAGGAGGAAGACAATGAAGATGGAGAATGGATTGATGTGCATCACTCCTCAGATGAGGAACAGCAAGAAGTAGTGAGTTCCAAGTCTCTTCTATCCCAAACAGAAATGAGTCTTGCTAAGAGCAGCTCAGATTGTCTCTCTGTACCTTTATGTACCTACCCAGGGCTGCAGGTAACCAGCAGCAGTGAGGTTCAAGTACTATTTAGCACCTGTACTTGAGTACACATGTCAGGGTGAGGAGGGGAGAAGGGGAGAATTCCATCCCAGGACTAAATGCTTGCAGAGCTGTGGTATTGGAGTGCTTTTACTCACTCCAAATGCACTTCATTTGAACACTAAATGTTGGCTATAATACTAGGAAGAATCCTGACAGCTGGTTGTGGCATTTCCCAACAGTACGGCCCTTCCATAGGAAGTGTTTGGGAGGGAAGGGTCTGTGGCCCAGAAGTGGTTTGCAGAGCTCTGGATGGTCTTTGTTCTGTCCTTTTTCCTTCCCAAAGGCCCAGAAAGTGAAAAGCATGCCCCTGGAGGAACGGAAGGCCAAAGCTGCAGCAGTCAGCACGAGCAGGCTGCTCACTCAGGAAGACTTCCAGAAAATACGCCTTGCCCAGCTTTCCAAAGAGATGAATGCTGCACCTGGCAAAGCTGCCAAGAGGAAATACATTGAAATAGATGAAGAGGAAGAGAGCAGGTATGATGTGGACTGTCGAGTGCTTTTTCTTCCTTGTAATCTGGTGACTTTGATTGCAGCAGGGCACAGAGCTCTGCTCAGGATCCCCTGGGGCCCGGTAGCAAACATCCACAGCCCAGCATGGATCCTGGGCTGGGGGTTGGATCATACCTGGGAGAGATGAGCAGGGGCTGATGGAAGCTGAGAGACTGTTTGGTTTGTTCAGGCCAAGAAGTATGAGGGGATTTTGTAGCAGTAGTTGCTGTATCTCCACAGCTGCTTAAACTTTATGGATAAAACAGAACTTGAAAAGCAATAACAGGAGACTTCTGTAAGGGATGTCCTTAGCATCAGGATTAGCCTGGAAGGGGAACAGGAAGTGTCTGTACTGAAGTTTATAGGAAGGCAGTGGTGCAAGAGATGGGTGGGAGACCAAGGGTCAAGAGGGCACCTTGTTTTTCTTACCAGATGAAGTTGTGTGTATGGTGACCTTTTGCTGGATTTCTGTGTTTAGGGGGGAGCTCCTCTCACTCAGAGACATTGAACATCTGCATAAGAAGCCCAAGTCGGACAAGGAGACCAGGCTAGCAACTGCAATGGTGAGGCACTGGCATGTTTTGTGCCCTGTCTTTGCAGATTTGGGGTTGTTTGCCTTCAAGAGAAGGAGGAGGTGCTGGGGCTGCATCTGTAAACTGTCACTTGGGTCTTGAGAAATCATTTGGTTTCAGCTTTTGCATCTTGGCTATAACAAGTAAACAGCCTCTTGCTGTTCACATGTGACCATGAAAAGCAAGAGACCCAATATTCACTGTGACTTAGGAATGGAGCCAGCATGGGAGAATGCTTGCATGGACACAGTCATCCTGAACCTGAATCTGTCCCTGCTGTAGAACCTGTCACCTTAGCAGCTGATGTTGACTGTAAGGGAAGGAAAATGACCCCCTGTTTCTCTTGCATTGTCTGTTCTAGGCTGGAAAAACAGACAGAAAAGAGTTTGTGAAGAAGAAAACGAGAATTAACCCATTTGCCAGCTCTTCCAACAAAGAGAAGAAAAAGAACAAGAACTTCATGATGATGAGATACAGCCACAGTGTCAGGACCAAGAGCAAGCGTTCCTTCAGGGAGAAACAGGTGATGGCTCATGTTGGGGCAGGGTAAGCAGGAAATGTCTAGTGCAGGTGTAATACTGTCTGCCCTGTGCCCCAGGTGGTTGCTGTTGACTTGGGTGGTGTCACTGCTGGGAGACCTGTGGGCTTGGCTTCCCTGAATCCTGTGCCAGAGGAGGTGATCAAGACTTTAGGCAGGCTCCTCTCAAATGCTTTGAGACCCAAGCCCTGTTGTCAAATCAAATGTAGGTTAGGGAAGGCTTTGCTTTACTTCATATCAATTAGAGATAGTAATTTCAGAACCCTGAGTATAATCCTGTGACAGAAGGAATGTTTCTTTGATAGCTGTTTCTCTGGGCAAGCTTTTAGTTTTTCTTACTTCTCCATAGTCTCTTTGACCTTTCTCCTGTTACCATTATATTACGGACTCATCTGTCCTGGCCTTGAGGTCATCTAACAGCTTGTCACAAATGTCTTTAAAGCACAGATATAAAAGCTATTTATTAGCTGCTTGAAATGGTTCAACAAACATCCATCACTTCAGTTCAGCAGTAGTCCCACAGTGGTGGAGCCCCTGCCAGTTCAGGGTTTTGCAAGGTGTTATGAAATTCAACTCACTGAACGAGTCCCAGGATAAACTTCTAGAATAATCCAGTTATGCAGTGCTCTTGTTCACGTGGTGTTGATTTGTTTTCTTACTAGGTTCTGTTTTGTGCTAGAGTCATTCAGATGCTTTACTGATTTTCCTTGGAGTTGTTTCCAGGATCATATCATTAGGATACTGTGGAGCTGTTTGCCAAGAGTGGCATGATGTTAACTGTTAGACTCTTTAGAGGACATGTCTAAAGTGTTTGTGTTGAACAGGGAGATGTGGGCTAATACCCTCTGTGGTTTATTTGCTGTCCTTCTGCCTCACCTCAAATAGGGCTGACCACAGCTCTCAAAACACAACACAGGCTGCACATGAGCAATCCAGGCACTCTGAGGCTGCTATTAACAATGATTCTTGTACTTGCATCACTTCTAAACTATCTAGAGTGGCTTCTGCCCTTAGCCTGATTCATGTTTTAAATTGAAATGTAATAGCTAAACAGTGAAAGAAGAATTTATTCAGACTAATTGTCCAAGAATTAGTTTTTACCCAAGTTGGCATCAGTTCTACTGACCATGATTTGGAAGCAATTGTTACAAGTGACTTGTAGGATAATAGCTGTGCAGTACTCTATTCTGCTGCCCTTCTGGGTGGCAAACCAAATCAGCCTGTTGTGTGTAGTGCAGAGCTAGATCCTTTACCAGCTAAAACATGTCTGAACTACACAACAATCTCTTTTAAGTTAATATGGCACTTGTGAAAATTTCTCCTTCCCCCTTGGAAAGTCATGTTTTAATACTCCTTCACAAAACACCATTTCTACCTCTCAGTTGGGCTGGAGTTAGTTCTTCATGCCTTCTGATGGCATGTGAATCAGTGAAAGAGCAGTTAGCTGTTCTAATCCCTTTCATTGTATGGGATTTGGTAATGCTCAGCTCGTTAATTGTACTTTGGAGTTTAGCTACACCACCCCAGTGTCTGACACTTCAGTTAGCATTTGCCATTGCTGCTCCCAGTTTGAGCTGATGAGCTTTTAGTGGTTTGCCCAGAGCTTACAAAAGTTGAAAAGGGTGGTTGATGTTAGAATGGTGTCTTCTCAGTTTTTCTCCTTACCTGATGTTCTCCTCTTGTTCCCTAGCTGGCACTTCGAGATGCTCTCCTGAAAAAGAGGAAAAGCCTGCTGAAATAAGTGCTGGACAGAACTTCATCACCTCTGAAGGAATAGTCCTGGAAATGCTGATTCCCACCCACCATCACCCCAAGGGAGTGAAGGACTCTGGTGCCTTATGGATTTATCCCTATTCTGTTCAGAATTAGCAATGCAACTCCTGCAAGCTGATGGACACTATGTCTGTAGGGCAGATATAGAGGCCTTAATCCTCAGGATTTTTATTTTTTTTTAAAGCATTCTAGGGAAGAAAGTAATTATCTTCTCATGGAATATCATTTACTTACAGTTACTTATAATTTCCTTGTTTGTATGTGTAAGAAGTATTAAAATACACAACCTTATTGTAAAGTTATTTTACTCAAAGCAATGAATTGGTAAGGGGAGGGAAAACATTGTGGTCAGTCTATAAGGTATGTATATAGTCTGTGCTTGTCTTTGGGGTGTGGCTGTACAGACTGAGCTGTTGGCTAAGCAGCTGTTTTGAACCAGTTTAATCAGACCAAATTGCATAATGCAGGGTAAGCTCATACGAAGGGTTGGGGGAGAACAGCTTTGTTATATTTTGAAGAATAAAGCAAGTACATGTTGCCATTCAAATGCAAAGGTAGCATCATGTGCAGGAGAACTAAGGAATGTTTTCTTGTACTGGTATGTCTCCTGGGGGGACATGAGTCTAATGTGTATCTTAGGATTCCTTATTTAAGGCTTAATTTGTGCTTCAACCTTGACCTCTACTGGGACCATTGGTAGGTTCTTTGTGCTTCCCCAGCCACCTCTTTTAATGGAGTGGAGAAATTATAACTTGAGGGAGTTGTTTATACCATTCCTGGTCAAAATCTGAAATGGATTTCCTTGTGGTGCAGGACCAGGTGCCACATGCACAGTATAATGGAAAAGCATTTGGAATGCTTTTTTCCCTTAAGAAGCAAAGTTAAGGCTCAGATCCCACATGGGACTTGACTCAGCTTAGGTATGTTTGTTACATTGAACATACGCCTGTATTTACATTCATTCCTACTTCTGATTGTGTATTGCTTGATTTTTGTTGTCACATTGCTTCCTGGAGCAAAAGGCCTTACACAGGCTTTAGCGATATAAGAGACGAGAACCAAGTGGGAATTTTGTACAGCTTGCAATGGTTATATTCAAATTGAATGCTCCTGCTTGAGGGAAGGGCAGGGATTGCTTCTTGGCAATGATGGAATGAGCTGGGCAGCTGCAGGGCAGGAAGGTGAAATGAAGGGATGCAGAGGAGCTGTAGTGGTTTTGGGGATAGAGTATGGAACAGGGGCTGAAGGAACAACAGTAAGGGGAGGAGAGAAGAAGTAGAATGTTAAATAAAATAGACTTTTACTGAAAAACTGAGCAGAGTTGGTGTTCATGTGCCTGTGTCCAAAAAGTGACTCTTGAGGCTGAAAGGGACAGGTAATCTTTTGCACAGAGCTCAGGACATGTATCTAGTCTTCTCTTTTCCCATTTGCCTCTTGTTTCCAGCCTTGCCGTGTCATCCAGCACGCTGAGCTCTATGCCTAATTGCTGCCACGTGCACGGCTGTGCCCTCTCTCCTAAAGCCTGGGTTGGGCTGCCTTTTATCAGCTCTGACAAGCAGAAGCGCAGGGGGAACGGCAGGTATTAAACACAACCACACAAACAAGCGTATGCTACCGGCTGTCAGGCTGTGTACGACGCCCGTGTGCTCCGGGGGCAGGTGGCGCCTCGGGGCGGGCTGAGCCGCGTCCCTGCC
>NW_008674730.1:0-491 GCF_000695815.1 Acanthisitta chloris
ATCCCATCCCATCCCATCCCATCCTAATCTGTGCGTGTTGACTTCTCTTTCCAGAGGTCCCTGAGACCCCCGAGATTACGCGTAACTCAGCAGGCATCTCTGTGCAGAGCAATGACGTCCCACAGGTGAGGAGAGGATTATAGAATTTTAGAGGTTGGAATGGACCTTGTAGATCATCCACTCCCAACTCCTGCCCTCGGCAGGGACATGTCCCCACTAGACCAAGTTGCTCAAGGCTTTATCCAGCCCGGCTTTGAGCACTGCCAGGGTTGGGGCACATGGGAGGGAGAGTCTCCCTCCTCCCCTCTGCCCAAGGGCAGAGAAATCAGCAAGGGTAGAAGACCCCACAGTAGGTCATCTGGTCCAACCTCCCTGCCCAAGCAGCCACCCTGCACTCAAGCCTGTCTCTTCTGCCACAGATTGCCAAGTGCATCAGCAAGAACAGCTTCCCATCCCCAAATATCACCTGGCACAAGAACGGGGAGCAGCTG
>NW_008674730.1:547-3726 GCF_000695815.1 Acanthisitta chloris
CGCGCCGCCCTCGCCGGGGCTCTGTGGCCATCCAGGGGAGCTCTCTTTGTGGCGTGGCTGGGAACAGGCTGTGTCCCCCGCAGAGGTGAAGATGCAGTCCACGCTGACGCGGGAGTCCAGCGGGCTGTACACGGTGACCAGCGCTCTGCTGTCACACGTCACGCGGGAGGATCGCGACTCGCTCTACCACTGCACCGTGCACTACTGGCTAAGGGGGCAGAGACGCTCCGTGGAGTCCAGGAAGGTCAACGTCACCGTCTTCTGTGAGTCAAGGGCTGTGCCACTCGCTGCCTGGTGCCACACAGCCAGGCTGGGCACCAACTCTGCTTCTTTTCTCCCTGCCAGACCCCACGCAGCACCTGAAGCTGCAGGTCATGCCGTCCTCAGAGCTGGTGAAGGAAGGGGACAGTGTGAAGCTGGTCTGCGAGGCAGATGGGAACCCAGCTCCTTACTTCACCTTCTATAAGAAAGAGGTGAGGGGAGGGCACCTCTCCCTGGGCAAACATCTCACGTCCCGGCCGCTCCTTGTCCTCATCCCTGGAGGGATGCAGTAGCAGGGGTGGAAGGTACCGTGCTAAAGGCTCTGCTTTCTCCCCACCACCCACAGAAGGATGACTGGCAGGACCTGTCGCCGCTGTCAGAGGCAGAGGGTGGGGTTCTGAACCTGCACGATGTCAACAAGAGCAGCAGCGGCATGTACAAGTGCCAGAGCCTGGACCTGGACGACATGGGGCAGCTAGAGGAGGTCGTGGAGCTTGTTGTGAACTGTAAGATGGGGGGACGGGACCCTGAGGACCCCGCGGTCGGGTTCCTCGTCTCTCCCGCTCACCCCGCCCCGGCGTGTCCATCCCTCTCCTAGACATCGAAGGGGTCCAGGTGAAGATGGAGCCACCCACACCCGTCAAGGAAGGGGACGACGTGAAGCTGAGCTGTAATGCCCACAGCCCCGTGGCACTGGAGTACCAGTGGAGGGACGAGATGGTGAGAGATGTTTAGGTCCTGTCACACCTGGTCTTTGCAGCACGTTGGGCAGAGTCGGGAGCTTGTTCCACCTCTTCTGAGAGAGGCCAGGGGAAGGATTCCCACTTCCATGGACATGCATTGTCCACCTCATCACCTCCCGGCCAGGACGGTCCTGTGCTCGCAGAGTCCTTTCCCGCGCGTGAGAGGGAGGCCCGAGCGGCTTTGGGAGGTCTCGGCGCTCTTTGCCACTGCTGTCCCTTCCCAACAGGGCAAGAAGGTGGCTCAGGGGAACCAGCTGTGGCTGAACAATGTCACCTTTGAAAACTCCAAGAACTTCAGCTGTAAGGTGATGGCTCGCAGCGTGCCGGGGCTGGAGCAGAGCAAGCAGGTGGCCGTGGACGTTCAGGGTAAGGACGAACCGGCGTGAGCGTTACCGGAGCGAACATTTTCCCGCCTAGCCTCGGTGCTGACGTGTCCTCCCGCAGGGAAGCCGCGGATCGTGTCCATCAGCTCCCCCCTGTACGTGCGGCAGGACGAGGTGGTGAACCTCACCTGCAGAGCCATCGCCTTCCCGCGACCCTCCGTGCGCTGGAACGTCAACGGCACGGTGAGAGCGGGGGATCCCCCAGCCTGGCATCGCTCCCGGGAGCTTGGCATCCCCTCGGGCACTCACTCCTCCTCATCTTCCTCCTCCTCTCAGGCTCACGAGTCCGTGGACAATCGGCACGTCACCAGCAACCTGACGGTGCGCGTGAGCCACGACCTGCTGCGGGCCGGAGCCACGTGCCGCGTCTCCAACACGCTGGGGGTCAGCGAGAAGCACATCCAGCTGCTGGGTGAGTCTCGGGCAGTGCCCTCTGCCCCTGGAACCCCCCAAGGCGTTCTCCCCCTCGCCCTGGCGCCGGCCGTGCCGTGCCACGGGGCTCAGCTCCGTCTCTTTCTCCCCCTCTCCCGCTGTCCCAGTGGAGTCCATCAGGAAAGGTCAGTGTGTCGGGGAGGGAGCTTGGCTGCCTGCTCTGCACTGCATTTCTCGCTGCTCCTCTCCTTGCCGAGCCGGGAGGGAAGTGGAGGTTCTGTCCCAGGGGTGGCACAGCCGCCTGTGCCCACCAAGTGCAGCTGGGCAAGGAAGCAAAGGCACGAGCTGGTGCCTTGCAGGAGTCCCTGTTCTCCATCCTCCTGTGAGCAGATTGCAAAGTGTGTTCATACGCTGCTCCAGCAGAGCGTTTTTGTACTGAGATCTGCATCCTGCAGGGAGGAGCTCCGGGAACCGGAGTCCCCGTGGTGCTTTCCTGGGAGAAAATGCTCCTTTCTTTGCTCTCAGGGGAAGCCGGAGAGGATCGGGGTGGGACAGGCATTAATTTCTTCTTCTCCTGTCGCGTTTAGATCAGAAGTCCACGGCAGAGAGCAAAGGGGTGATCATCGTGGCCATCATCGTGGCCATCCTCGTGGTGGCCGTGCTGGGCTCGGTCATCTACTTCCTGCACAAGAAAGGCAAAATCCCCTGCGGCCGCGCCGGGAAACAGGACATGTAAGCACCGTTACCTCTCCCCGGGGAGCCCCGGGGGCACTCGGCATCACTCACGCTTCCCATCTCATTGCTCCAGCTTCTCCCTGCCCAGCGCGGGCTCGGGGGGCTCGGCGGCGCTTCCAGCTTCCCGCCGGGCACCGTCAGTGCAGGGCGGGCACGAGGAGGACAGCAGAGTGGTAGAACGGCCGAGGGTCCCTTCCTCAGGGAGGGATTGGGCAGCCCAAAACTTTCTGTGCGAGCCTCTTTCACCCCTAGGTCTTCTCTACCCCAGCCCCACTCCAGAGCATCCCCCGAGTCGGAGCCGCAGGGCTCGACCTCTCTCTCCACCGGCCACGTGTCCTCTCTGGTTTCACAACAGTGTCTCAAAATTGTCACCTCCCTCCCCTAGCACAAAGCCAGAGGCACGTAAAGACAAGATTGTAGTTGAAGTTAAGTCAGATAAAGTGTCCGAAGAGGCCGGGCTCCTGCAGGGTGCCGACAAGAGAGCCGCCGCCGACCAGGTAGGTGCGGGCACTGCCCTCGCCAGGGCCAGGGACGGGAGCAGAGGTGAGAGGAGGGATGGGGCTCTATCTTCAGGTAACGCTTTGCTCCTCTCCCAGCACTCCCCACCCTGCACAGGCCTCCATCACATCCATCCTCAGCGCTCGGAGGGGCCGTGGGAGGGAGGGAAGGAGGGGGCCGAGGTGGG
>NW_008674730.1:3742-5406 GCF_000695815.1 Acanthisitta chloris
GCGCGGCTCCGCTCGGCGCCAGCCCCTGGCACCTCCTGGGACTGGGGCACAGTGCCCACTGCTCGGCTTTCCTTCCGTGCTCCCCGGAGAAGGAATTGCACAGACATCCCCGGGCGGGAGTCGGAGCAGAGGCTGCAGGAATGGGCTCTGCTCCGGCGTCTCTGAGCCGCAGTTCTCGGGATGTGATGAGTCTCTTGGGTCGTGTGCTTTCCTGTCGCCCAGGACAGAGCCACCAGGGGCTAGAGCAGCTCATCCCAGTGACAGTGCCAGCACCGTGCCGAGTCGGGGTCTGCCACGCTGTTGTGTCCTGTGGAACCACAGGATGCAGCACTTGAGCCCACTGCAGCTTTATTTGCTAAAAGAGAACCTGTCCCTGCTCTGCTGCCCACACAGCTCTTACCTCCCTTCACCTTGGGTGGCCCAAGATCTATCACTAACACCTGCAGTAGAGACCTGATTTTTGTGTCCATCCCTAACTACTTGTTTCTCCCTCCTCTCTCTCTTTGTCTCTCCGGGCGAACCGAAGAGCGAGAAATACATCGATCTGAGAAACTAAAGAGGAAACCTACTAAGTGCTTTCTTCCTTCAAACCTTTCTTGCTCTCGGATTGCCTTCTCCCACTCCTCCTCCAGCCTCTGGGAGCACGGCCAGAGACAACTCCCACGTCCCGAGGCACAGGGGACACTTTCCTGACTCTCCCGTTACCTCAACCGTGGCCTTGCAGGTTGTTGCCTTAGCAGCAGAGCCAGACTCGCCACTCCTCCAGAGAAGCCACAGCAATATTAGAAAGAAATATACTCAGCAAGCTACTTGGTGGAAGGATTTGAGGCTTTTTTTTTTCAGGTAATCTGTTCTGTACATGTGGGGGGAGTTTTAATGTGTTTTTCCCCCTGGACTTGCTCGGAAAGGCCAATGGAATTGGTTTTTTTGGGGGGGACCATGCCAGGCACTGTAGCCTGTGCAGGTTTGAGGAGAGAAGGCTGGAGGTGGTGAGTGTTAGGGTGGTGTTTGCAGCTGCTGGGAGAGGTGGTAGCGCTTTTTTTTTGCCTTCGGACGGGTCTTGTCTCAGTTTTGTCCCTGTGCCGCAGGTAGGTGTGATGCCATGGGAGGAGAGGACCTGGCAGAGCAAGGATGGGGAGCACATCTCTCAGGCACAAGGCTCGGGGTAGTTTGGAGCTTGGAGGTGTATTTTCAGGGAGCTGCACAGCAGGTCCCAGAAATGTAGACCTGATGGGAGTGCAGGGTCAGTCAGTGACGTCTCAGGGGTTTATTTCTGTGCCGAACAGTCCCAGCCCCAGGGCGAGGAGGTCGATTTGTGTGCTTAGGGGGCACCTCTGGCCCCACTGGCCCATGGGGAGGGGAGATGGGCAAGACTCTGCCTTTAGCTTCTGCCTGTGCTAGCTCTGTGCTGCCTGCCCCAGGGGCTCAGCTCCTCCTGCCTCTGCCTCTGAGCTCTGAGCTCCTCTGCCCCCAGCGCCGGGCTCAGGGGGCTCCTGGCCGTGCCCCAGCCCTGACCGGTGCAGACTCTCCTCTCCTGCTCCACTTGGTGGCCCAGCAAAAGCTTTGGTTTATATATATATATATTTTTGTTGGATTGTGTGTACATTTTCAGAATTTGGTTTTTGTCTAATACTTGCAAGGTATGGGTTTTTTTTTGGGTTTGT
>NW_008674730.1:5560-12795 GCF_000695815.1 Acanthisitta chloris
AAAGGACAACTTCCAAGCTGAGTTCTGAGTTTGTTCTTACCAGGCCTGGGAAGGGTCAAGGGTCTTAGCCAGCAACCCTTGGAGTTTCTAAGGTGGTCCATGCCTACCCTGGAGATGCTAAGAAAGGACTAGTGAGAAGGAGATAGACAGTGTCCATTACACTAATAACTGCCAAGACTCATCCACGTAAGTATCCTAATAGGTAACCATAGGAGTATGTGATGATCCTGCTAATATTGTCAATAAAAGTCTTAGATCTCAGCAGGAGAATCTGGAGCAACTTCCTACAAACACCAAATGCACTACCTATACATTGACCTCTGGAGTTGCTGCAGCACTTTGAGTAGTGGAGGCTAACATAGGTCCTGAGGAGTGCAGGGAAGTAAGTCAGGCAGTAGAATCCAAGAGAGTCTACACAGGAGCTAAGTGCAGTTAGAGGTGCTGATAAATGTGGAGCGAATCAGATAAGATCTGAATATAGAGAAAGATACAGAGGTAGAGAGATGGTAGAGATCCAGGGATAGATACATAGTCAAGAATGTATAGAGATCAATACATAGAGAATCTTAACTGATATTAATGTTTCTTCCCTTCCCTTTGCCCCTGTTACTGATCTCCTAACTACTGTAGTTCCCCAGAGATACCTCATTGATACATCTCATTGCTGTATGGATAACATCTCATTGCTTTGCATTGCAAGTGCATCGGTGCTAAGTGCACAGAGGTAATTAGGCAGGGGCTGATTAGCAGTGGCTTTTTCAATAGGGAATTGCAGTACTACTGGTACACATATTACATGACAAGGCAAAATTGGGTGGTTGGTTGGTAGGTACTGGTAAAAGAAATTCCACCCAGGATTTGGAATAGCTAATTGCATTAAGAACTCCTAGGGATTATTTCTACTGACCTATGGGATTTCTAGCCAAGACAGACAGTAAAATCTTGTTCAGAACCATATTATTACTGCTAGATTCTACAGGAGGAGGTAATTGGCAGCTGTGGCAGCTGGTGATAAATCTACAAACACTTCTGACAGATCATTTCAGGACAGCTCATGGCGACTGCTGCTCCTAGAGAACCCTTGGATTTTGACACCTGCAGCAGAGGTGGAAGGAGCTGTGGGAATTGCTCCTTGCCAGAGGTTGTGTTCCAGCTCTAGGACCAGGAACTTTGCTGTTAGACTTGGTTTTGCTCCCCAGGAATGATGCACAGGATTCCTGTTGCTTTAATGGGATAGATATAGATGAAGTCATTGAATAGGTAAATGGAGATGATTTCATTTCATCAAGTGCTGTTTTACTAGAGTGGAGTACTTCTTCACTAATAATTCTGTCCCAGAATGAGAATATTATGTATATTATATATAGGATACATGTAGATATTAACTACTAAACCTTACCTAATCTAATACTAATTATCTATACAACAGACTTGCTCTGCAGTAATCCTTGAGCTCTTTCAGAGTCTCTTGCAATGTGTCCTAAGAGTCTGTGAGAGGCTCGTGGAGCCTGACTGGGTCTTGCTGGAGTCCAGGGGACACTGCAGAATCCTTGAGACTCCACAATCTTCCTGAGGTCCATCCAGGGATGGTAACAAGCCTGTGGATGTCCTTCCACTCGTGTCCTGATGGAGTAGAGACTTTGTCCAGTGAGGCTCAGCCTTTATTCACTCATTTTATTAGATTTTGGGCCACTGATTCCCTTAGACTTTATTCAATGATTTGCTTAGACTTTTCCCAGTGACTCATAGACTTTATCCAGGGATTCTCTTAGACTTTATCCAGGGACTCTCTTAGATCTTATCCAGTGATTCTCTTAAGACTTACTGATTGTTGTAGATTCTGTTTTACTTAGCAAGACCTGTGGGGAAAAGGTTCCTGTCAGTATTCGTGGCCTGAACTGGAGCTCAGCAGGTCCTTCTGGGTCCTGATGGAGTAGACACTTTAACCAGTGATTCTCTTAGACTTTATTCACTGATTCTGTTAGAATTTATTCAGTGATTGCATTAGATTTTTTCCACTGATTCTCTTAGCCTTTGGGCAGTGATTCCCTTACACTTCATCCAGGGATGCTGTTAGACTTTGTTCACTGAGTGTTAGATTTTAGCCAGTGATTCTGTTAGACTTTACTCACGGATTCTCTTAGAATCTGTTTTACTAGCAGGACCATTGGAGAAAAGTTTCCTGTCCGTGGCCTGAAGAGCTGAAAGAGCTACAACCAGACACAAAAAGCTGTGAAATCAACTCCAGCAGCCTGAACCCTTCATCAGGCTGGAGCAGCAGCTCCTGTTCCCACAGACCCAACTCAACACACACCATAGGCTACAACAAAGGAAATTTTATTTAAAAATAAAACTTTGTTTTCATTTTTTTCTTGTCTTTTTTTTTTTTTTTTTTTACTGACACAGGTGAATGAAATCCCAAACAAGAAGCTCTTAGTGGGCACGGCATACAAGGATGGAACAATTAATAAATAACATTAGTATAACCTCTAAACATTAACAATGCAAACAAAACGAGGACTTTAAAACCGAGTGAACCTTAAAGCTCAGCTACTCTCTGTAAGAATATTTACCTTCTGTTTTTTTTCCTTATTCTTTACAGATCTGAAAGGATTAAATACTGCTATTATAGTTTTATATTAATGACACTATTATACCTTTTTTTTGCTTTTTAAAATATCTCGTGAAAAAAAACAAATCTCAACATTTTTTTTAACACTGACACTTTACAAATCGGTGGTTGCCATTCAAGAAGAAAAAAAATGAACAACAGCAACAACAGTTCCTCCCCCCACTGGGAATTTCAACCAGCATTTCCAGAAGGAACTTGAAAAAAAGAAGTGTCCTTATTCCCCACTAATTTTGCAAAGTGGCACATTGAAAGTGCCTCGGGAGTTGCATTTATTTCTTTTTTTCTTGCTCAGCTGGAAGAATAAACCAAAGCCATTGAGAGCCCTGACTCTGCCTTAGGAGCAGCTACAGGAATGGCATGGGGAGAGTGCAGGAAGCAACATGCTGTGCCCTGAGCCCGGGTGGGTGCCCAGGGGCAGAGCTGGGGCAGGGACATGCACAGAAAGCTGTTCAGAGGGAAGAATTGCACATTGCTGCTCGGCTGCAGTGGTGCTGGACACAAGAAAGTCACCTGGAAACCCACCCAGAGCCATATCTCACCTCCCTGCTGGCCCAAAGTCTTTCCTGCTTGGCTCGTGGATGGGCAAAGGGGAGAACCAGCAGGTTTTATCAGCACAACTTGTATTTGGGTACAACTTTGTCCCCTGTGGTTCTCCTCTCTTCCCCCCCAAGCTGAGCAGGTCGCTGTCAGCACAGGTGAGGTGAGAAACCTCCAGGGCTGAAATGCTACAAAACACAGTGTCACAGCTGAAGTGGCAGTTGCCCATCTCTCTGGCTCCTCCTTTTCACCCCTTTCTGAGCAGCTTCGTGCTCAAAGGCATCTTGGCAGCTTGTCTAGTTCTCTTCTCTTGCCCAGAGGGATCCAGCCTGGCACTGCAGCGTTCCCTTAAGAAAGGCACTAGGACATTGGGGTTGGTATTTTTTCCTCTTTAAAAGTCACATCATCGAGTTAATCTCTTAGGAATAAAGACCAAGGAGGTGAAGGGAAAGAAGAGCAATCAATCTTGGGCTTACCTTGCTGAAAGGACAAGAAAAATCCACTGGTTGAGTGCTTGGCTTGACCTGGCAGAGCAGAGCCACGAGACATGGCCAAGACTCTGCTGCACTCAGTGGAATTAGCAAACTCTGACAGGTTTAAGGAAGAAAAGCCACGATTTAAAGTTTCTTACATCAGTTTGAGACACAAACAGTGCACAGAAAGGACACATGCAGAAAAACCAGTGATACATGCCACAAAGATTGCTCTCTCTAATCTCTACTACCTGCAACAACACCCAGAGGAAGAGATCTTGGCACAGAAACCCCCAAAGACAGGCCTGGAAGAGCTCTGCCAAGGCAGGAGTGAGCCTTATGAGCAGCCTGCCACGAAGGGCTTGGACAGGGAATCACTAGTCTGATCACACACACTGTGCAAGAGTTAAGGCTTTGGAGCTGCCTGGACTCGGCTCTCACACAGCCTTGGCAGTGGAAGAGTCACATGTCACACTTGGACACCCTTGCACTGAGTTTTACACAGCGAGGCAGACACAAAGTGGCTCCGAACCCACAGGGAGCAAAGCAGCAGCACTGGAGAGAGAGCGTGAAAAAGAGAGAAATTGGACCGTGGTGTTCCCTCACAAATGAGTTTTTATCACCTGCTTCTCCAGGACAAGCAAATCACTGCTGGGACTGACTGCTCAGGCTCCCCAGGAGACAACACCCAGAGCTGTGCTGTTCCTGCCTCGGCACACGCAGCAGGGCTGGCTCTGGCACCACGGGGCAGGGCAGGGAGAACAGCTCTGCCCTCTCCTTCCTCGAGGGCAGGAGGCACCGACAGCAGCACCTCTGCAACTCACCCCAGGGCCAGAGCCTTTCCTGGCCCCTGTGCAGCCCTGCAGAGCTCTGTGCCCCTGACACCAATCCCAGCACTGTGCTGACCCAGCAGCCATCGGCCCTGGCCCCAAAATAGCAAGTGGGGATGGCCTTGGAAGTGCTGCAGGAGATCTCCTTAGGGATTCTGAGAAAGGAAAGGAGTAAAGAGAGACAGTTCCTGCTGTCAAACTGCCTGGGACTCCCCACTGCATCAATTCCTAAAGCTGTAGGCCTAAGAGAGAAACCTCTGCATTAATTAGAAAAACTCATTTTATGCTCAGTTCCCTCGGTAAACACTTGTTGATCCCTCTCTGCCGACGGTTTGGCTGAGGTCTGGGCTTGGCCTCTGGATTCTTCAAAAGGCCAAACTGCAGCCAGAATTGCTCCAGCAATAGCCCAGGTTGCAGCCCTTTGCCTAATGAACACTGCTGACCTCAGAGAGCTGCAAAATAGTGCTGGATGTGCTCCAAGGGCTGTGACCTGTGTGTGCCCTCCTCGATTCAAACCCTCTCCAAAGGAACCATCCACTCCTGCTCCATGAACAGAGTGAAGTAGCTGAGTATGCAAGTCAGGTTTCCTCACTGGAACAGCTGAGTTCTGACCTTTAAAGCCACGTGATCCTTCCACAAACACAAAGAGTTTTCCCAGACCTGTTTCTCACCACGAGATCTGGTGATACCTTAGAGTAATGGACATGGAAAGAGAAGCCCCCAGGTTGTGTTTCTGACAGCCATGCAGAAAACTGCAAAGCAGCTGAGAGACCAAACAAACACGTCAGCTGCATCTACCAATTCCACAACAAAACATTCTGGCACGAAAAGGTCTCCTGCAAAAACAAGCTGTCTGAAGGAGGGGATGGAATGTGTGTGAAGGCCACTACTCTGCAACAGCCACCATGCAATTAAGATAAATAAAACACCATATTCACCAGGTGCAACATTCCTAGGGAAGAGCTCAGGGGAGTGGCCAGTGATGGCTGCTCCGGCCCGGCAGGGCCACGCTGGAGTCTGAGCATTGAAGCACAAAATGCTCAAGGCTATATAAAAAAGGAGAAGCAGCAGCCAGTTCTTTGCCCTCACTCTGATTCCTCCCAGCCTCTCCCGGCCCTCAAAGCCATGCCAAACTCCTGGCATATCCAGGAATCTAGAGAGACACACGCCAGAGAAATGTGACCCTGACACTGAGGGATCCGACCCTGACAGAAGCAGGTCCTGCTCTCCCCACACAGCAAGGGAGGACTGGAGTCCCAAGCAATAACTGCTATGATTACAGGTGAGAGGGACGTGCCACGGCAAACGGAAGCAATCCGACGATTCTTCCAAGGTTTATTCTCAGCAGAAAGTGACCTCCCAACTGCTCTAAGAAGCCTGAGCCAGACAGACAGCAGCAAACAGACCCGACCCTAGTACCACGAGCCACAGGACACACCACACCGACCTCGAGACTTTTGTTTCTCTGAGCATTCGCTTAAAATTCACAGCACAAAACACTCCCCCTCCCCACAGCCTCCAGGGCATCGGCTGACCCTTGTCACGACACCACCTTTCCCTGCCAACACCCTGGAAAAAAAAATCTGTTCTCTCAGACAAGAGGTAGGGGGTAAAGGACTCCAAGACGTACACTGTATAAAACACCGTTCTGCTTCGCTCCGTCCCTCCGCTTTGAAATCCGGAACCGCAAACCCCTGGATTCTCTGGAGAGGCAGGACTGACCTCAGCACGAAGTCTCTAAAGGAACCCCCTTCCCCTTTGGTGCACAGCTGGGCTGCAGCTGCCCGGGCGGTTGGTCCACGGCGGTCGTAGGTGTGGAGAAGTCTGTGCTATGTGGCCACGTGCGCGGGGGAGGAGATGGACACGAACTCCCGCAGGATGTTTTTGGCCATCTCGATATTGTTATGTGCAATGAGCAGTGCTTTCTGAATGTCCTGATATGAGTAGCCTTGGCTCATGAGGTTCTCGATCTCGCTGGAGAGCTGCAGGGAGGTGCTGGCCCCAGCGCTGGCAGCTCCCGCCTGGCAGCTCCCGGCCTTCCGCTCCGAGTTGATCCGGCGTGGCAGCGGCTTCGGAGGCCTCTCCGGGACTTGGGAGCCGTCTGAAAAACCTGGAGGGAGAAACCAACAAGGCACGTCAGAACAGCGTCATCCAAGATTGGGAAAAAGTCCTTTTCTAGCACTTGAGAGCTTTGAGAAAAACTTGGAGAGAGACACCAACACAGCACATCAAAACAGCGTCAGCCAGGCTTGGGATAAAGTCCTTTTCTAGGACTTGAGAGCCTTGAGAAAAACCTGGAGAGAGAAACCAATACAGCATGTCAGAACAGCGTCAGCCAGGCTTGGGAAAAAGTCCCTTTCTAGGACTCAAGAGCCTTGAGAAAAACTTGGAGAGAGAACCCAACACAGCGCATCAAAACAGCGTCAGCCAGGCTTGGGAAAAAGTCCTTTTCTAGCACTTGAGAGCCTTGAGAAAAACTTGGAGAGAGAAACCAACACAGCACATCAAAACAGCATCAGCCAAGCTTGGGAAAAAGTCCCTTTCTAGGACTCAAGAGCCTTGAGAAAAACCTAGAGGGAGAAACCAACACGGCACGTCAAAACAGCATCAGCCAGGCTTGGGATAAATTCCCTTTCTAGGACTCAAGAGCCTTGAGAAAAACTTGGAGAGAGAACCCAACACAGCGCATCAAAACAGCGTCAGCCAGGCTTGGGAAAAAGTCCTTTTCTAGCACTTGAGAGCCCTGAGAAAAACTTGAACAGA
>NW_008674730.1:12946-18099 GCF_000695815.1 Acanthisitta chloris
CAAAACTGGGCTCTGCTACTTCCTTCCAGCAGCTTATCCTTCCTCCCCAGCAGCTCAGCTTCCCTTTGTAAGTGCAAAACCAGCTGAGGAAGGTTTTTTTAATGAGGTGGTCACATCAGGCTCACTGATTAAGATGAGACCATATAAATTAAGCAAATTGACATGGGGGATATGTGTGTGAGCAGAGCTCGGGTATCAACCTGAGAGTAAGCAGCAGAGACCTGCTGGGATAAAATGACACAGAGAAGATGTAAGTCTCAAAGAGACATCCCATTTCCTTCTAGGGTCACCCAGAACCCCCAGATGAACTGAACTCTCCTCACAGAGCTGCTGAGCACCCTGCAGTGTGTGCACAAACCCAGAGCTATCGGCTACAGCTCATCCACCACAATTGCTGCCCCAACTGAATTAGTTTTCTGAAGGATCAGCGACTGATTTATGTTCTCTTCTCCTTCTGCTGAGGCTCATCCTGTCATGGCTGAGTCTGTTCTGCCTTTCCCTTAGTCATTCTGATGTGTTCCTGCCCAGCAGCCACATCATGCACTATTGCTGGGAAGAAGAAAGAACAGCCAATAAACCAAACAAGTCATCAAACTCCCCAAGAAAAACACACATTGCATCCAACACCTGATCCCTTTTGAGCTCTAACCTCCTCTAGCATTGCAGAAAGAAATTTCTGCATGAATGTTTGACATCACCTTAAAGAAAGTTCTGTTTGTCTCCTGCAAAAGCACCTCGGGGCACTCTGTAGTTTTCTAGCAGTAGAACTGGTGTACCACAGACAAATCATGGCCAAACAATTCTTTTGGAAGAGTGAGCAGTGGCCAGAGAAGCAACACCGTGAGGCCTTTCTGAAACACTTGCCCCAAAAGCTCTAAAACAGAGAAAGCTCTTGAGGAGACAAATTCTATGAAGCTTCCTCACCCACCACAAAGTGGTTCAGCTCCCTCAGCCTCAGAGCCCACGCTCCTCACACGTCAAAAGCTCTTTGTGCACGTGACACAAAGGTTTCTGCCTGCTCCTCTGCCCCAAACTGCCTTTGGAAATAGCTGTTTCAGCTTCAACTGGATCAGATTTCAGAGACCGAGGGCCAAGCTGAAAGGACAACTACTAAGACAGTTATTTTGGTGAATGATTAATAAGCCAAACTGCAGAGCACAATGCAGGAGAGCATCAATCTGCCACGCTGCATCCCCCCCTCGGTGTGGGACACACTCCTTGCTTCGCTCCAGGCTCAGGCAGAGGGCAATACCCAGTGGTGCAGAAAACTGCCAGTGCTTCCCAGAGCAGGAACAATCCTCATTTCCACATTTTTTCATCAGGAAATCTCCTAACACTAAAGCAGGACAATAGCAGTGTCATTTCAGGGCTGCAGAAACAAAGAAGTGTCAAGGATTAAGCTCAGTACTTCAGCCAGGAGGGGGATGTGACTCTCTCTGGCCCTTCTATGCCTTACAGACAAGTTCTACAGTGACTCAGAGACACAAAAAGTCAGGCAGGGAGGAGTGGTAGGAGCTAATGAACTTCTCTGCACTAGCAAACTCTGAAGGATGAGCTCAGGGAAGGGGAAGCAGGTGAACAGAAGACTCACTGGGGCATGTGGCACTGGGCAGGAGGCTCTGCCTCCCATCCACCTCCAGAAAGAACCTCATTTCTTTTCATTGGCAAATCCCCAGTGTGTTCAGACAAGCTGAAAGCTCCTCAACAGTTTCAGAAACAGTTTCAGAAGCTTTGAAACAACTGCTGGGCAGTTGTAGGGAATAAGCCAAGGGAATTCACAAAGGCTCTTGGAGAGCTGAGACTTTAGTTCTTCCCATGCAGAATGTGCCTTGCAGCCAGAAGGACAAGATGTCCTCTACTCCCCAGGGACAAAAACTGACCTTGCTGAGCCACTGGGTCCCTGCTCGGAGGAGCTGAGAGAATCTCACGGCACACTTGTGCCATCTGCAGGCACCGACTGCAGCCCAGGCTGGGCCACACACTGTGCGAGGCCAGACGTGGCATCTTCTGCTTGGAACGGTGACAGAATCCCAGGAGGGTTTGGGTTGGAAGGGAATTTAAAGCTCACCTGGTTCCACCCCCATTCCATGGGCAGGGACACCTCCCACCAGCCCAGGTTGCTCCAAGGCCTGTCCAATCTAACCTGGAACCCTTCCAGGGATGGGAAGTGCTGTCTCATGCCCTGGAACAAAAGGTATTCCATACCCTGTAGGAAACAGTGGCTTAAGGGATGTCTTTTGAGATGAGGAAAGGTTTTCCTAACTGTGATTTCAACGTGATTTGCTCAGTAACTACACGACCAAGGCAGACGATTCCAAGCTATAAACCAAACCAACCCTCAAAGAATCGGTGTGATCCTGCCCCGAACACCTGATTTTACAGCCAGTGAGACAAGTTCTGAACGTGCAGAGCGAGCCCTGAGTACCATGCAGAGCCCCAGTGCCCTCTGACCTGTGACAGGGTCGTTCTCCAGGGACATTCGGCTGAAGGCAGGAGTGGCGTTGGAGATATCGGACAGTGTGCGACGAGCAGTGGCGACTGGGAGCGGTGGTTTGGGGACGTCGTAGCCATCCTCTTCATTTTCTGACTCCTCGGGGCCGTTGCTGGCAGTGGCTGCTGCCCCTACAACAGGAGGCACATGCTGAGCTCTGGGACTGAGCAGATCCTCCGTGTCTCAAACAGAATCTGTTCCCCAAATGTGTTCCCCAAATCCACCAACACTGACAGGACACAGCACTAAGCTTTTCCTGCTAAAATTCAGCTCTTTCCAGAAAGGAGCATCTTGATAGATGCAGGGTACAGTGCACAGACCCAGATATTTCCACATACATTTGCTATTTTAACAACAAAGCGAACATTACTTGCTTCTTTTAGCCTAAAATGCTGTTCCAACTGGGACTCATCCCATTGTACCCCAGTTTCTCAGTTATTTTTTTTAGCACACCTACTCACCAGAAGTGTTGACAGCCTCAAAAGTAGAGGATGCTGCTTGGGAGTGGATGTTGTACATTGCTTCATACATGGAACCCTCTGGCTGCTGCTCACAGTCCAGACCTCTGCGGGAAAGAACACATTGCCCTTCACACCAAGTGCCAGTGCTCATCACCTCCACCTTGTCCCTGAGATCCTGCACAGATCCTTGTGAAATCACCACTGTTCTGGCACATATTTGGCCCAGAAAATGTTCTAGTAATGTCTATTGCCACTCACAGCGGCTCAGCTTCAAAGAGTTTAACTGACACCACCAGAACACACATTTTATAAGAGGTTTGGAAGTCAGTTTTCTGCTCACCAGAGGTTACTGGCAGAGAGAGGGGGAAGTGGAGATCTGCCTCCATTAACACTGTCCAAGGACTCTGCAAAGAGCAGTGGTCACATTGTTTTCCCAGCTATTTTAGTCTGGATCTGGGGAACATCACTGGGGGAATTCAGCGACCCGAGCAAGCAAAATCCCCACCCTAGTGCCTCGATGTGCTGTCCCAGAGCTGTGAGGAGGAAGTTTAGTGCCACACACAGAGACTCACCGTGAACTCTGAGGCATTTCCAAAGGCATTTTGAGCTCTGGTTTTTGTACAGCAGGACCTGGAGGCACCACAGGCAGGGAGGATGGTGACATGTACTCGGTGTCCTCGTCGCTCTCAGACTGCTCCCCAGGAGGCAGTTTTGGTACAGGCAGTGGTCTGGAGGGAAGAGAAATGAGAGAAACATCAGGGAAACATGTTATATATTTACATACACCTAACACAGAGATATGAGTACACCTAATCAATGGCAAAGTGCCCTTTAAAGTCCACAGGGGAGTAACAAGCAATCGTCTCACAGCACTTCTGTGAGCAATCACGTGGCTTTCAGGCCTCTCAGCTGAAGGTCACCCTGGCACAAGGTCATTGTGCCAAAGAAAGTGACAATTTCAGACACATTGACCACACATAAAAACCAACTCAGAAGTGAAATCATACAGAGCTAAAGGCAACTGTTGTCTGTGTGCTATTGCCACAGCCAATGGGAATCACCTCCACTCCCCACAGCTTTCAGATTTCAGCTGCTTTCTCTAGAGTTTGGATTTTAGATTCTCTAGATTCTTGATTTAGATGCTTTGATTCTGTCAAGAGACAGAAACTGGACACAGAGTTGTGTCAGATTCTGTCCCTGGCACCAGCACCCTCTGCTTACCACTCATAAAAGAAAAGCACAGACCTGGCAGCTAAGGAGTAAATGGCATTGGCAGATGAGGAGGGTTTGATTTTGGGGTGTTCACACTCTGAGGTTGCTGTTGCACCACTGTTGGAGCTCTGAAAGAAAAAAGGCCACACCAGGAATCAGAAACACCATAGCTGCAAAGCTGTCAGGATGGGGCATTCACCACAGCCTCTGTGGGGATGGAGCACCTTCATTTGTTCCAAACCAGTTAGAAATCTCAGAGTCCTGTGCCAGTTTTCCCTCAGGGAGGACACAAAGAGTTTTTCCTCCTGCAGAAAAAACTTCCTATCTTTTGAGACACCAACGGCCTGGGCAAATTCAGTTGAACTAGGCCAAAATGGGGGACAATGTGCAGGGCCAAGAGTTTGCTCTCAATGATCCTTGTGGGTCCCTTCCAGCTCTGAATATTCTGTGAGCGCTCAGACTGGGATTTCACCCTCCCAAGAGGCAGGAAAGCACTTCTCTAAGGAGTCCTGCCTTGCCTGGCACCCACCAGTTCCTTCCCATCTCTCCCTTGGCACAGGATCACCCAATTCAGTGCAAACTATGGGCATCTCTTGTCTTACAGGATTCAATCCTGTGCCATGTGCTCAGGGCTGGTCCTGCTTGAGGGAAGTTGAACCAGACGACCCGCTGTGTCCAACCAAACTGATTCTGGGATTCTGCGATACGAGAGCTCTTCTCACGCCTTGCAAGTCATTTTCTCACCGTGCCTACTCACCCCTAAAAATTCGCCTAAGGGGAGAGTGCTCCCAAGCCGATGGCTCTCAGCCCTGGAGTCCATCTGGGAGGGCAAGGAGAAGGGCAGGGAGTGCCTGTTGGACAGCTCTCTCCCCGCCCAGGGGTCGCCGGGGCTGACAGCTACAGGTGGAGCCTTGGGGATGGGCCGGGATGGCCACAGCTCTGCCTGGCGGTTGGAGGGCACTGGGGGGGGCTTGTCCCTGGCAGGACAG